>NW_020173949.1:419365-456663 GCF_003031525.2 Neophocaena asiaeorientalis asiaeorientalis
AATGAAAGGCCAGGGAGCCAAGGTGACCCTGGCTTGGCCTTGGCCGCGGCTCAGTCCCCGTCATTGAGAGCGCGGTTAGAAAGTGGCCCCTTCTCCTGGAGAAGCTGGCCCGTGGCCGCGGGTCGGTGGGGGGAGGTGTTGGCCGCCACTTAGGAGTACAGGACATTCTTGCTCTGCACGTGGAGGTGGGAGGAGAGGACGCGGGACGCGGAGTCCTGGGGACGCAGCGTCCTGCAAGAGTTGGGGCGCCGGGGAAGCTGTTTAACTTCGACACTTGTACGCTCGGCTTTTCTTAGCGGCCAGCAAACCTAGCGAAGGGTTGACCCTCCTGAAAAACGTGGCAGAGCGACCAGCAGTCTGTGGCCGCTGACTTGGGGGTTTCCAGGTTTGCACTTGGCTACCCTTACCGTCCTGCGAGCTGAGCTCGGCTCCGGGCGCCCTGTCCCGCGGTGCGGTCGCGAGCACTTGGGGTTTCTTGGGCGCCGCCGGGAGGCCACTGGCTGAACCCCAGTTACCTCTCACCAGGGTTGAGGCTTCGAGGCCGGATGTGCATTTCTTTATTGCAGGGAAGGTGAGCGCCCAGCCCGAGACCTGCCACAGTAGAGGCAGCCTGTGTAACTTGAACCTTGGTTCAGTTAACACACAGCAGCAACTGAAAAGGCAACTGAAGCAAGTCATGCAAGGAGGCAACATTTTCTTTTCTCTTCCTTGGTGGACTTGCAGTTAGGGCGGTGTCCTTTGGTCGTGCTTTCAGGCGGCGCAGTCTGCAGTGGTTCACGTTATAGTCGAGTGTGTCTCTGACTTTGGTTGCTGCTAAACACTTGTTTTATTTCAGCACTAAGTTGTTCAATTAGAAAGTCTTAAACATCTTATGAAGTAGCATGTGCCGCTGGATAGTGTTTTACACGGTCCAAGAAAAAGGTTGGAACAAACTCCAAATTCTTATTTCAGAAAGTACACTACAGAGTAATGTTACTTAGACTAAAAATCACACACAAATAAGTGTCATCCACAGATTGAGTTTTTTCTAGACTCCCTGAGAGATTCAGGACCCTAAATTCCTGGGCTGGTCAGTGGTCACCTCTCTGCGTTTTGCTTCCTCAATTCTAAAATGAGGAGTTTGGACCAGACTCAAAATTCTCTTAGACCCCTCCAGATGTAGAGAACAAACTTATGGATACCAAGGGGGGAAGTGGGGATGGGATGAATTGGGAGATTGGGATTGACATATATACACTACTATGTATAAAATAGATAACCGATGAGAACCTACTGTATAGCACAAGGAAGTCTGCTCAATGCTCTGTGGCGACCTAGATGGACGAGAAATCTAAAAAAGGGGGTATATGTATACGTATAACTGATTGACTTTGCTGTACAGCAGAAACTAACACAACAGTGTAAAGCAATTATACTCAAATAAAAAATTCTAAAAAGAGTTCTCTTAGACCCCTCTAATTCTTTACTCTTTGATGTAAATGGATACAAGTGATTAATGAATTAAATTGGATTTTAATCAACACATGCTTTTCATGGCTGTAAATGCTTCGTAAGGGAGGAATCATTTTGAAGTGGACTTGAAATTAATCCTTCTCATCCTTCCCTCCCACTCTCACTCTACTGCCCCACTCCCCTGCTTCCCCTTTATATTGTGGCTCTCCCAACACAGCAAATTTCTGCCCCCTTTATCCTCCAAATGAATTTAGGTAGGAATGTAAGAAATTCAGGGTAGAAAGGTACAAGTGTGAGGGAATAGCAAGCAGCACCCCCTCTGGGCTCTGACTTTACTTATTCATTCTCGATTTCTAGGAAGAATATGAGGATACAGGCACTGCCCTCAGCTCTTTGCTCTTGGAGGCACCACAGCTTCTGCGTGGCCCCATTAGGAAATTTGAAGAGCTCAGTAGCTGCAGTTCTATTTGACTGGCCATAGTGAATTTCTAGGCTAACATCTGGATTAAACATGTTGGGTGATGACAGCAAAGTAGCAGGTACCACCTGCAAGGGGAGCAGAGCTCAGCAAGAGAGTGATTGATTAATAGCTGTATGGAAAGGTGGGAGTCAGGCACTGGGGAAGACTGACAATGGGAAATTTTCACTTTCTTTCAGGTAGTGTATTTTTAGCTCAGCCCTCCTTTTTTGCTTTATTCTGGGAAGAGAAATTGGGCTGCACATTTTACGGCCACTATTTTAGCAAACACTTTTTTTCTATAAAAATGAAAAGTAGGGCTTCCCTGGTGGCGCAGTGGTTGAGAGTCCCCCTGCCGATGCAGGGGACGCGGGTTCGTGCCCCGGTCCAGGAAGATCCCACATGCATGGCCGCTGAGAGGCCACAACAGTGAGAGGCCTGCGTACCTTAAAAAAAAAAAAAAAAAAAAAAAAAGAAAAGTAAATCAGCTTGTTAGGTAAGTCAGGCACATTGTTTACATTGGAATATCTGAAATCCTCAATTAATTCAGTCAGATAACAGCACTGATTACCCCCCCCCACCCCACCCCCATTGTTTTATTTTTCACTTGTTTTTTGGCATTCTACAGAAGCTGTCAATAACTGTGACCATCAGCCTCAGAGAGGAGGTGAATTACTGATGAAGTTCTTTAGGAGTGTGTGTTTGTGTGTGAGAGAGAGAGAGCAAAGAAAAAGAGAGAAAGGAAGTAGAAACTTCTAAGAGAATTGCATTATAATTGAGCTCTTGTATCTCATGTTTTCATATAAATGTTAATCTTATTTATCTGATAACTGTGAACTGCCTTTAGAGTCTCTTTCCTGGGATGCTCAGTGTTCCTCCTACAATGTACCCTCTATAAATGTACCTTTAAAGTGCTTTGACTTCTCAGCCTAATTTCATTCCTGTGAGTTATTATCCATATTACGATAACTCCTTGTCTTTGTTTATACACATAGATTTTTAGCTATCTATTTAGGAATTTAGGGATAAAGATAATATAGTCAATAAATGCATTAACTTGTAACTTTCCTGGTGCCCCAAAATCTCTCCCCTTAGTGTTTGATAAGAACAGGTCTGACGGTGTGATGTTACTGATATGATAAACCAAATTCAGAATAGGGGCCCTTATAAACGACTAAACCTATGCATCTCTCCCCTGACACACACTGTCCTAAGGTGGCTTTAATTTCTAAGGGGATCTGGTGAAAGGTCCTTCTCCCCTTAAAGGACTAAGGGCAGAGTCACTAATATCATTTCCATGTATGAAAAACAATAATTTTTTTAGCAACAGTTGAGCCAAATCAGTTCATCTGCCAGCCAGGAGCAATCCCAGTGTATATATTAGGTCAACTAAACATACTCATAATGACCCATAATGAATTGATGACCCATAAATCAGGGTCCATCCTTCTCCCTAACTCTTCCTGGCCTAAGTCAGTTGTGTGAGGGCTGGTGGATGTTTGGAAAGCACACTCATCTTTAGAATGCCAAGACATCCTTGAGGGGTTGGAAACACCAGTAGTGTGGAAATACCTGTCAGAACGCCAAAGAGAGGGAAAGACTGACTAAACACCAGTAACATTTATGATTACATATAAAGAACAAACAGAGAATTGAAAACATCACGTGACATATAGAGTGGTATTATTTTCTTGTCAAAGGCTTCATTATGTTTTCTGTAACTTAAAATGAAAAAAAAAAATTCCATGAAAAGTGAAACAAAAGTTTCCAAATACAAATTTGCTTGAGAACGTATGAATTTCCTATCATTTTTCTTTACAAGTGATGTACCCAACAGGAAAGGTTGGTTGTGGGAAACTGGAATCCTGCCTTAATAATTTCAAAGAATATTCTTAGTCATTTCAAAACCACCAGCAACACCAGAGCCACCGTGTTGCACAATTCTAGGAAAAAATAGAATAAAAGTGACTGGTATCCTCTGGAGTTATGCAAGGCAATAATCTTAAATATCAGTTTGGCAAATAGGTAGTGGGCAAGATCTGTCTGCCAGATTGTTCAGAGTATTTCTGCTTTAAAAAGCTTGCTGATCGAACATGTTAAAATAAGACTGTTATGAGAGGAAACATGAGTTATTTGATAAAGAGCAAATATGTAGAGGGTAAAGTTAATTTAGTTTTCAATTTTCTAAAGCACTTTCTAACAGTAAAAGAACTTCTTGGGCAGAATCTGAAAGTGGAATCAGATTAAAAATCTATAATTTTTTTCAACCATCAGATAAATTATTAGGCCACCAGAGTGCTTTCTGGTTAGGAAGGAAAAGGAAGACCCACATCTTCAAATGAGTTGAGAGGCAGAGAATATTCTTGATTAATGAATGGATTTCAAGTGAAATTTTACTATATGGAAATGAAAAAAAAGCTTTAAATATCAATAGTCTATCACAGTCTTTTATTTGAATAAATCTTCTTAGAAGGTTTAGGTGCTAGAGGTGTGTGTGTGTGTGTGTGTGTGTGTGTGTGTGTGTGTGAGAGAGAGAGAGAGAGAGAGAGAGAGAGATCAACTTGTTGCATATAATGAGTCACTTGCAAGCAACCACACTATTGTTTAAGGAATTTTGGGAAATAATTAAGAAGGAGAATGCTGGTCAGTCCTCAGAAAATTATATGATAAATTTGATTCAAATGCCTGTACTTTCACTGTACTATATCATTCTTATTTTAATTTTTGGTCTGACTTTCGCAAGGTTATTTGAAATTATGGATTTTCAACTTTTGTGAAAAGGAAGAAGGTTTAGATTAAGAAATTAGAAGTATTTCTAAGCAACCTTAGTTATTTATCTTTTGAAACTTTTAAATAGCCAAATCTAAAATGTATAAGTTACTACCTTCTTGTAGTGAATGGTTTTTTTACTTCTTTTTTACTTGACCAGACATTAGATAACTTCTTAATATAACTTCCCTTTGGTGTGCTTGCTTTATAAAAGAGTTTGATTTTATTTGCAATACAATTTACTTAAAGTGTTCACTGTGATATTATATGTACTACCTACAAATACCCTGTGAACATTTATCAACATTCAGAAGTATTGTCCAGAGAGTCAAAAAATAGGCCAAAGTTCTCTTTCTCTCCTGACTCACTTTGGGATTAACCATGAAGAACCAAAGTGGATTCTTTCCAAAACCACCTTTGCTACAGTACTTTAGGCAAGGACTTTGTGTGGAAGACTGTAGAGACAAAATTGAGAAAAGAAATACTGGGGGGAAGAATTAACCATAACTCACACATAGCACAGATATTTCTGAACAACCCGCTAAAGGATTTTTAAAAACATTTTAAAGTGATGCATCTTGCCATGCTGGTGGGAATGATTCCATACAAAAACTTCCCCATGTTTCCAACTTTTCTTCTTTCTAAAATTAAAAAAAATAATGCTAGTGAAAAGGAAACAACCTTCCTTCAAACAAACCTTATTGTATCATATTTTGCAGGAAGACAATCTTTTGATGTAATCAGAGATTTAAAGAGGGTGAAATCATATATGAAGTAAGTGGAACTATACAACACAAGTGCCCTGAGCCAGTGTTCTCTAGAAGAACTACAACCAAGAGACCTGGGTTCTGGTCCCTACTCTCTCTCCCACTATTGGCAGCATAACCTCAGCTAACTCACTTAAATTCATATTTTGAGAGAAGATTAATTAAGGAATTCCCAAATAGAAGTTGTCTTACTTGAAACTGTATACACCACACACACACACCCCTTGACTGAAAAAGAGCTGAAGAAAAGGATGGAAGACACAGGAGAGGTCAATATTACTTAACTCAGTTATTTTAAGGCTGTCTCTGTCAACTTTGAGCACCGCTGGAGGATCAGTCATTCTCTTTCAATCCACATTCAGCTTTTTTTTTTTTTAACTTTAGAAACAAAAATAGCATTGGTGGTGTTTTGCTTGTGAATCTAAAACATATCAGTCCAGCGAGTAAAACAACCGTCTAATTAGCCTCTTATCCAATTTTTCCTTTTCAGGAATTACAGGAGGAAAAGATTTTATAGACATCGAAAGTAAATTTGCTCTCAGGACCCCCGAAGACACAGCTGAGGACACCTGCCACCTCATTCCTGGAGTGACAGAATCTGTGGCTAACTGTCAATTTAACCACAGCAGCAAAACCTTTATGGTGCTCCACGGCTGGACGGTAAGAAAGGCTCCTTAGGAAGGAGCTGAGTGGCATGAACCAAGCATTCTGATTGTCTTGCCCCAGTTGTTGGGAGCCCAGTGATGGGAACACAGTGATGGCTTTGCTTTAAACTTGAGTAGAGACAATTCTGGCTCGGGGTGGGGACTGAGGAATCTAAGGCCAAAGGTTCATGGGTACTTCCTCTGGACAGTGCCAGCCTTCATTTTACCACGGTACCTAGCTGTGACCTTGAACCAGCCATTCCCCTGGGCCTTTGCTCAAGTACAGAGGAGAATATAGGTTACCATTTAGAGGAGACAGTGGAAAACTGGCATGATCCTGATTCATCCAGCACTTCGCCAAAGTCCTTTCCTAAGGAAGAGAACCTGTAAGGGGGAGGAGAGAGCTGGAGTGGAGGGAGGAGGTGCTGGTTCTGGTTCTGCTTTGCCATTCTCCAGCTCTGTGATGTGGATCCAGATACCTCTCATCCCTGGGCCTCAGTTTACTAATCTGTAAAACAATGAGATTAGACTAGACGTCCCTCCACTTTCAACATTCTCCAGTTGTAAACTTTTGGGAGCTTTACTTGAGATGAAAGAGGGCTAGCCAGGGAACTGTCAGCGACATGATAAGAATCTGAATAAATATGCTAATTAGTCACTTTATATGGTATAGTTCTTACTTAACTACTTTAGCTTGTTTTCAATATTTTCATTCCTTAGTGAGCAGATTTTACTGTTTATTAAAAAGGACTTATATAAAATTGATGGTTAAAGAGATAATATCTTTCCATTGTGTCAGAGCTTGTGAATAAGGTAATAGACACTAAATTCTAATGAGATGAATTAGCTATGATTGATACTTCCAGTCCTGATTTCTTTTCCTACATAAGTGCCTTTGTTATTGACAGTGTAGGACAATTGCTACATCTTTTATAGAGATGAAGGCAACTAGTAACAGAATTCACAGGGATGTTTATTTTAATAAAATACATCTATTTACTAGAGGTAACACAGTAAATTACATATCTTATGATAAAATTACATATTCAAATTCCTAACATAGATCTTTTTATATTTTAAGAGGTTTAAATAGGAAAACATAATCTTTGGTTATTTTAGAGACATTTGAGTTGTATATGGTCTTGGCTGTTAATACTTTTCAAAAAAGTTTAAGCTTAATAAACATTTATATGACAGAAATAAATTGAATATCTCAGGCATCTCAGTCTTATCCCTGAGAGAATTTTATAATTTAAGAATATTTGAAAAACATTTCCTTCTCACATTAAGATGACACGACTCACCTAGTATCAGTAGATAGCACCAATTTCTATCATTAGCCCTACTGCCCAGTAAGCCCACTTATATTCTTCACATCATATGTCCTGACTTTTTTGAGTGCCTGGGCTCAGAGGCTGGGCCACTGGCTGTGGGACTGAGTTTCATCGTACAGAGCTGGTCGGTATGTGCTATAACTCATCCAGCCGTGCTGGATAACCGATCTCAGCCATTTCAGTCAACTCCCTGGCTGGTTCAGTGGGACCACCTGGGGCAGGTGGCAAGGAGAGCTTCAAGTTCAGCTGTATGCCTAAGAATCAAAGCCTTTAAAAATTGGTACTGATTTAAGGAAGCACAGAAGAAAAAATTAGGAAATAATACCTTTTCAGAATCGAAGAAGTTGGGTCATTGTTTTCCACCCCTTTGTTGGGGTTACTTATAGCAGTGTCTTATGTTAAATTAAAAAAAGAAAGAATTAGATTGGTTGTTAGGCAGTTACTAAAAGTATCATTCACTGTAGGAGTATGTTGGGTTCCTTGCCCTTTGACAGATTACCTAATTTAGAAACACTGATAGTACAGAAAAACTTAAAACGGGCTGAGAGCAAATGAGATTTTCCTGCCGTGTCTGAGGTAAGCTGCTCAGCGACTCAAGGGCGTAGGACTAGGGGAAGTGAGGAGGTTCTGCAGCTTTGTTCTGCAGCTTTGACGAACCTGAAAGAATGCTTAGCATGCAGTGTGCACAGGACACCTGCCAGAAGGCAGTCAGACACAGCTGTCCTGGAGCTTGGCCACCTGCTTGTGTTTAAGTCCAGGGTTCTCATTGTGGTGTTGGATATCCTCACCCCTGGCTGAGAGGAGTGATTAACATTGCATTCTGAAGAAATGACATCATCCTCTCTCAAAAGGCAGCTGCGAAGGGTGGCCAGCCTTCAACCTCTAAGAGAGGAGAAAGGGAGGCAGGACCGATTCCTTAGGGTTTTTTTTTTGCTGGGTGGGCATTCCAGCTGGTTCCTCCAAAGACCCAGGCTGTACCCAGGCTTGAAGCAGCCTCACTGAGACATGTTCAAAGAAGACTTAAACACGTTCCTAATGGGCTCACATCACCTGTGTGCTTTTTCTTTTTTGTTTTCTCCTCATGCTGGAAATAGATTATAGAGCTGGCATTTTATCACTGCAAGTAGATTGGGAACCGAAATGGTCACAAGAAGAAATTTTGGAGGTGGAGAGTAACTTCCGGGTCATCCGATTCTGACCGCTTTGTTTTATAGGTAGCCTAGTAAGGTTAATACAGCGCCTGTGTTCATAGAAGTAATCAGTGGAAGAGCTGGGATTGGAACCAACATCTCCTGAGTCCCAGGCTTGCTTTTTCCTTCCACAGAGCACAACAATTTGGTTAAAAATTGTGCAGTTAGTGTCAGGAGTGAAGAGAGAGATCATGTTTTAATGTTTTAGCCTAGAAAATAGACTAAACAAAATGGAAGCATAGATTTAAAAGAACCCACCATCTAAGATCAAAGTTTTAAATGAAGTCCCTTGGTTTGGGAATTCAAGAGTCTTATTTTTGTCTATTGGCATTACTCTAAGAAGAATATAGGTTTTACAAGCTTCCCCTTAAAAGCTGCCTTAAACATGGATTTCAGAACCTTTCCTGTTGAGTACATAGTTGAGTAACCTTTACTGTGGCTACAGTATGATCTATTCTCAGGTAATATTAGGAGTGGATAGATTTGCGGATTTAAAGTAGGTTGTTGCTGTGTACAGGCTCCTGGCAGGAAGGCATGGAATTTTATCATCTGCAGTTTTTTAATGTGTTTCGATTATTTTAAAGTAAGCATCTTTGCAAAGATGTCCAATGTCTCTTCTTTGATAGCATGAGTCTTTGAATTTGGGGGCTTTTATCAACAAGAAGCAAAGAATTACAGTTGGCAGTCTGCTTATCTCCAAAACAGGACCAATCTAATAATTTGGGAAAGGCAATTATTAAGCCTCATTAATTTGCACTGTGATAATCAAGAATTTGAGAGAATTGTGAAAAAGTCTGAACTGAAACTAATAACTTTCTTATGTATTAAGAGATTGCTAAACAAAGTTAGCTTCCGTTGGAATAGATGAGTATGTTTAAAACTATTTTTTTCATTATCACATCAAATGTTGTACGTAAATGACCCTTTATAAGAATAAAGGGCATTCACATCTCCCAATTAACTTAGTAGCCTAATTGAAATTATTTAAACTAAATTTCTTTTTTCTTTTTAAACTAAATTTCTTTTAAAATCGTCTGTAATTCTGCTGCAAATTTTTAACTTATTCAGATTGATCTTTCCTTTTAATACTATAAATTATTGAAGTTTTACTGAACTTATAAAATATGCTTTTAAAATTGAGACCTCAGTCAGCCATTCCTGAGTTCAACACAGTCCTTCTTTGGGGTACACAAATTTGCCTCAGAAGGGTCAGGCAGAAGACTCTGAATACTCTTGTGGTTTGAGTTTTGTGTCTGAGCCAATGGGCTTCCCGTGGGTTTGTTTCTTTTTTCCATTTAATGTAGGTGTATTGGGCTGACAAATCTATAACAAGTTGTAGGTGGATATTTTAAGAATGCTGGTATCATCCTCTTCAGGTGACAGGAATGTATGAGAGTTGGGTGCCAAAACTCGTGGCTGCCCTGTACAAGAGGGAACCGGACTCCAACGTTATCGTGGTGGACTGGCTGTCACGGGCCCAGCAGCATTATCCTGTGTCTGCGGGGTACACCAAACTGGTGGGACAGGATGTGGCCAAGTTTATCAACTGGATGGCGGTAAGACTGGGGGAAGGAGCCTTGTATGTCCAAAACAGATCTCTTGGCTACAGCTGAATTAATGACTGGTTGTTGCTCTTTTTCACTTAGATATAGATATTTTCTGGGTCAACTCATATCTTTAGAATAAGCCTGGACATTGTTTTCTGACTAAAAGCATCATTATGATAAGAATGATAAAGCTATAAAGCCCATAAGGCGTAGTCCTGCCCTGCCCTGTCCTTTGATATTTTCATGGTGAATGGATTTGCTGAGACCAGGAACTAAGTGGGCAGGAGGGACAAAAGCTTGTTATTTCAGGGCAGAGGGAAGATGTCATGTTCAGCCAAATCCTTCCCTCCCAGTTGGCTGGCACATAGAAATTTTATCCAGGGTTTGACTTGTTAGAATATCGATCTCTTTGACAAAAATATTAATAGTACTTATTCCTTAGTGTGGATTAAGGATCCAGATTTTTGTTGAGGGTTAAGGGAGTGATGGAGATGAACTAGGGAAAAATGGCAGGAAAAGTCTGTAGGATATGAGGTGCTGAGAGTCAGGAGTTTTACTCCCTCTGACTCTCTGAGGCCATTCTCTGAAAATTACCTTTGGAAAGTATCTCGGGGTTGAAAGGAAGCTAATACTCTCACAGGACCAAATTATTTAAGTCAGATGCTTAGAGGTAAAAAATAAGCTGTTTATTGGCTGCTCATTAAAAGATAAAAGTTCTTTTCTTGACTCTTTTGCTAACCAGGAGAGTGAATTTGGACAAATCAGATCACATTCCTGGACCTCAGACTTCTCATCTGTTGAATGAGGAGACTGGACTCAACGTGTGTGTGGTCCTTTCCCCTGTAATATTTTCTGATTTTAAGTCATTGCTTGGCTAACCTTAAAGAATAAAGTGATGCAGGGTATTTAGAGTAGAGAATAATGAGTTAAATATATATTTGTATATGTATGTATCTATTCAATATATATATACAAATATCTATATATAAATATACACATATACATATATTTTCAGATGTATGGAAATTCATGTTTCCATACATTTCTATTTCAGATGTATGGGAAAACTTTCTAATTTAAATATGTTTTTAAGGAAAGAGAAAATCTCAATACTGTAGTATATGTTCCTCTCATCTGTAACAAGAAATTAAAATAAGTAGAATTAATTTTCAGTATTGCCTATATTTTCAAAGCAATATATTTTATCTATTTATTTATTTGGCGGGAATACTATTAAACTTTTATTTCTTTTAGCACTGATATTTTGCAAAGAACTGTAAAATATCAAATACCTTTTTCTTTTCTTCTTCCAAAGGATGAATTTAATTATCCTCTGGACAATGTGCATCTCTTGGGATATAGCCTTGGAGCCCATGTTGCTGGCATTGCAGGAAGTCTGACCAATAAGAAGGTCAACAGAATTACCGGTAAGAAAGCAATGCCATTTTTCTTATAACAAAAGACTTGAGATGCCTGTCATTTTCTGAAAGAGAATCAGACTGTTTGTCAAACAACCATACGTGAGTGGTAGTCTTCTGGGTACACCTGGCCATTTGGTTATCCCATGGGAGGGCTCTTTTTCTGGAGTAAGATAAAATACAGACGCTTGCTCTCATGAGCTTACCGTCTAATGGCAGTAGAAGAGAAATGGTGCAGAGTTAAGCACAGAGAGCCCAGTGGTGTCTCCGAGAAACCCCTTTCCCTCCTCCCTCTGCTCTGTGCTTTGATAGTCTACTGCATACACATATGTCACCTCTCACATCAATACTGGGAAAAATGAAAAAGGACCAACACCAGAGGCCATCTGCAAAAAGGAGTCTTGTCATCTGGGCCAATAGCAATTGGTTGTTTGGCCTGTGTAGAGAGGAAGAAAGAGCCCAGCACTATATAAACGCCTTCTAACCAGGCTCAGAAATAATTTATTGATACAAAAGGGAATCAAGTCATACTGAGTGAAAATTGTTATTTAATGGCTAGTTTGAGAAACTCAAATTTTATTTGAGAAGGAGTTAAGCTGCTTTTATGAATCTCAGTAATTTAAAAATCCAGTCACTATAGAATAGGAGGTGTTAATAAGAATCTATGTGGCTGCCATTTACATTCAAATGATGAACAATGGAATGATAAGGTGATACTGGAGGAGACTAAAACTAATGGGAATTTAAAAAGCTCTGAGGACTTTTTGTTTTCCCACTAAGGCCTAGATCCAGCTGGACCCAACTTTGAGTATGCAGAAGCCCCAGGTCGCCTTTCTCCAGACGATGCGGATTTTGTAGATGTCTTACACACATTCACCAGAGGGTCACCTGGCCGAAGTATTGGAATTCAGAAACCAGTAGGGCATGTTGACATTTATCCTAACGGAGGCACTTTCCAACCAGGATGTAACATTGCAGAAGCTATCCGTGTGATCGCAGAGAGAGGCCTTGGAGGTAAATATAATTTAGAAGTTAATTAAATGTTAAGTTTTCACCTTAACTCTTACTGGCCAAGGGTCCTACCCATTCTCCACAAGTAGGTAGTTTGAATACACACATTTAGCAAAGATATGTTTTTGAAGAAGTCTGTCACATTTAGCATGACCACCTCAGAAGCTCAGTACTTCCTGTGGTCAGAGAGACATTTCATCTTATATTGTAAACTACACTCATGTTGTGAACTACTGCACTTGCAGTAATAAAAGGAAAAAAAAAATGGTGAGATTTAGACAAGAGAACTGCACTGCCTTTGAAAGTGTTATCTGGCCACATGCTAAACTTCGAATACTGCTGCAAAACAAGTAGAGTTATTTTGAATTTTACTAAAAGTAAAGGACATGTTAATTAGTCCATATTTCTTTTGTCAGCCTTTTAAAGAGATGTACAAGTCAGAAACAAATCGCCATTCCCTAAGAATAAATATTCCAAATTTTTAAGAAGAAAATACGATTTAATATTAGTTTTTAATATTTACTTTAATAATCACGTTAGCTGTGTTAATTTTATGATTTGTTTTAAGGGGCCTTTGCATACCTTGTGGACAATGGGACCCACCTGTAGTCAATATGCTCAGGTGTTTTGGGCATATATTATAGAATTTACAGCATAATGTTACTAACTTCAATTGTTATAAAGCTTATGGTGATAGCTGCACGTTTATGACATTGCTGATTATTTCTATAATTCATTTAATGTAAAAATCATTAGCAGTGACACACCCCTCAATTGTACATAGTATCAATATCTATGATAAAATACTATTAATTTAACAATTATGCCTGCCCTTTATGATATGGTTTCTAGAGTTATGTTTCTAGAAGCATTTAGAAGTATTATATGCTTTGAATATAAGAGAAAGTTGTGATAAACTGGGGGAAATTAACTTCTATCTTGGATGTCTCTTATTATAGCTTCATAAACATACTCACAAATGGAGACAGCAAAAACATCAAAAGTTCCCTATAAATTTGCAACTTTGGCACTGTTGGGGGTAGGTGAGAAGCTGCCGCCAAGAGTACCTCCTTAAATAGGACCTACAATCAAGGGGGTCATTTTATTCTACCACCACACCTCAACTATTTTAGACATGCAAGACGAAACACTCATTGTGGACTGTCACAGAGTTGAAATGTTCTTTGTGTCTCTTTTGCCCCAGATGTGGACCAGCTAGTGAAGTGCTCCCACGAGCGTTCCATTCATCTCTTCATTGACTCTCTGTTGAATGAAGAAAATCCAAGTAAGGCTTACCGGTGCAATTCCAGGGAAGCCTTTGAAAAAGGGCTCTGCCTGAGTTGCAGAAAGAACCGTTGCAACAACTTGGGCTATGAGGTCAATAAAGTCAGAGCCAAAAGAAGCAGCAAAATGTACCTGAAGACTCGTTCTCAGATGCCCTACAAAGGTAGGCTGGAGACTGTTGTAAATAGGAGAATTGATTTGATCCTATTTTTCTTATCATGCTTGTTGCATCACATGTACTGATTCTGTCCATTGCAACAGAGATGATAAAACGATGTTGCTAAACTCCGATCCCTCACCTGTGTTTCTGTTGGTAGAGAAGGAGTTGTACTAATCCATTTTACTGAAGCTCCTAATTCCCATTGCCAGTAAGACCCAGGGCACAACCGCACTGCTCTATGCAGCAGCCCTGCTTGCCACCATCCTTTGTACTTGTGACCATTAGCATGGACCACTGCATTAGCACCAGGCTCCAAGTTAATCTGAAACCATTCATCCAGGGTCAGCAAACTATGGCCCATGGGCCAAATCCAACCCACCACCTGCTTTTGTAAATAAAGTTTTATTAGAATATAGCCACACTAATTCATTTCTGTACTGACTAAGGCTGCTTTCATGCCTCCACAGCAGAGCTGAGTAGTTGGGACAGAGACTATTTGGTTCCACAAAGCCTAAATTATTTAGTCTCTGGCCCTTTATAATAAAAGTTTGCAAACTCCTAAAGTTTGCTTCCAGTGAAGGCAAGAACCACCTGTATTTGAAAATATAACTATTCCTGGGAGGGAAGTCTATACCAAACTTTCTAAGATATTCCCATTTTGTCATGAATTTGTTCACAGTTGAATTTCAAACTTGGCAGCTTGTTCAGAGCAAGACCTGCAGGAATTGAAGGGAGACAGGAAGAGGAGATAATCACATAAATCTAGAGAGAGGGACTAATGTCAGAAAGGCTAGTTTATGTGGAGTCCTGGTGGAAGTATGAGGGAAGAGATGGCATTGAAGAACAGTTTCCCAGGGTAAAATATATCTGATAGAGGCACCCATTTTTAAGGTGGTTTGTTAGAATCTAGAGGTGCATTTGGTGGTCCAGAGGTTTGGAGCATCTATAATTCAAGGAAACATTTTAAGCAATGAGGGAATCCTTAGTTTCCTTGACTTTTCAGAGTAGGGAAGTGTGTGTCAGGTATAGAGGAGACCATAATCTTCTGAAGAATTGGGCAGGGCTCACTCATCCCCAGCATCCTGCCTCAGTGTTCTCCAGGGACACTTCGGCAGTCAGACTTCCCTTGCTCTGGTCTGCGGCGATGCCTGCAAGGGCTCCATTTAACCCAAACTCTTTCTCTTCATCCTTTACAGCTGTGTTGCAAGCCTGCTGCCTTTCCTATCCCCTAACCTCTCCCGCATCCCATCTGCTCAGGGTTTTTAGTAGAGATGGGGAGAGTAGGAGGAGGTGTGGAAGTTTAAGTGCCTGCTTCTGGAGGCTCTCTCTGATACAGAACACTTTAGGAACTGGCTGTCTTTACAGCCTCACTGGTGATTTAATGAAATAATGTTATTGTGAGCCTATTATTTACTGACTGTGTGCTAGACAGTGGAGAATAGAAGGTACACGTGACCCTCTGAACTGAAGGAGCCTACATACAGGGTAGGGAGGTCAGACATACCCAAGAAACATGAAGAAACATGGTCACATACAGTGACAGTAAAAAATACCAAATGTGAATTTTGGCCTCTTGGTTTGATCTTCCTAGTACCCCATCAAAGTTGACTACTTTCTGGGTTGGCTTTAGCAATTCAGATACACCTGGATTCTTCCTATCCACTACAATCACACTTTAATGCAAGGGAGTAGAATTCAAATTCTGAATTTTCTAGCAGTGAGCACTGTACAGACATGAAGAAATCTTTCCAAGCCACACATAATTATAGCCATGTATGAGCACTTTCTGTTGATCATTAGTAAGATACTGTCTGTCGTTCAGAATTGCCTGCTTATTTCGGCTGTAGTGTTCCATAAAGACTGATCAGAGGTTGTTCTGCTTTTCTCTCTACAGTCTTCCATTACCAAGTAAAGATACATTTTTCTGGGACTGAGAGTGATACACACAGCAACCAGGCCTTCGAAATCTCTCTGTATGGCACTGTGGCCGAGAGTGAGAACATCCCTTTCACCCTGTGAGTAGCCACGGAACATGACCTCCAGCATGTGGGTTTATCATGGCACTGCTACCTGCTCTAATCATTGGTCTGAGGAACAGAAGAGGCATAGGACACCTAGAAAAACATATTTAACAGAAAAATTTTTAAAAGGCTATATGGCAAAAGATGTTCATTGCAGTGGTACATATAGTAGCATAAATTAGAAGCAAAGCAAGTGTCCAAAACTGAGGCAATGGCTAAGTGAATTGTGGTTTAACAAATCAAGAAAATCAATCTAGCCTCTAAAAACTGTAATTATAGAAAACTAGGTAAAACATGGCAAAAAGTGAAAGATAAAATATGAAGTGAACAAAGAAAGCATAGAGAATTGTATTATGTACACTATGACTGTAACAAAGGACACGTTCACATATCAATACAAATTGAAAGGGAATATATGAAAATGAAAATAATATCTCTAAATGGTGGACTTATGAACTTTTTTCTCTTAAGAATTATATTACATAGTTCATATTGTTAGGATAAAAGTTGGAATACATTAAAGGTACACATTAGTGTAGATATTGTTTAAAATACACTAAATGCCATTGACATGCATCTTGCATATTTTGTTGGACAGTTTTTGCATTTGAAAAATATTCCCCGAAGAGTAAAGCTATTTATATCTTAGGACGAAGAAAAAGAAAAAAAAAAACACCCTGCTTTCCAGAACTAACTAAATATGTTGATTTTTTATTCAGGCCTGAAGTCTCCACAAATAAAACATACTCCTTTCTAATTTATACTGAGGTGGATATTGGAGAATTGCTAATGTTGAAACTCAAATGGATCAGCGATTCGTACTTCAGCTGGTCCAACTGGTGGAGCAGCCCCGGCTTTGCTATTGAGAAGATCAGAGTAAAGGCAGGAGAGACTCAAAAAAAGTAATTAAATTTATTTTTCTCCATTCATTTTTTAAAAAAATGGTTATTTTGCCTTAATCTCTAGCCTACAAAGGTAGCTCACATTTTTTTCTTCTTTTTTCCTTTAACATCTTTATTGGAGTATAATTGCTTTACAATGTTGTGTTAGTTTCTTCTGTATAACTAAGTGAATCAGCTATATGCATGCTATATGCATACTATATCCCCTCCCTCTTGTGTCTCCCTCCCACCCTCCTTATCCTACCCCTTTAGGTGGTCGCAAAGCACCAAGCTGATCTCCCTGTGCTATGCTGATCTCCCTGTGCTATGCAGCTGCTTCCCACTAGCTATTTTACATTCGGTAGTATATATATGTTAATGTTATTCTCTCACTTTCTCCCAACGTACCATTTCCCCTGCGCATGTCCTCAAGTCCATTCTCTACGTCTGTGTATTTATTCCTGTCCTGCCCCTAGGTTCTTCAGAACCATTTTTTTCCTCTTTTTTTAGATTCCATATATATGTGCTAGCATATGGTATTTGTTTTTCTCTTTCTGACATACTTCACTCTGTATGACAGACTCTAGGTCCATTCACTTCACTACAAATAACTCAATTTCGTTTCCGTTTATGGCTGAGTAATATTCCATTGTATATATGTACCACATCTTCTTTATCCATTCATCTGTCAATGGACACTTAGATTGCTTTCATGCCCTGGCTATTGTAAATAGTGCAGCAATGAACATTGTGATACATGACTCTTTTTGAATTATGGTTTTCTCAGGGTATATGCCCAGTAGTGGGACTGCTGGGTCATATAATACTTCTAGCTTTAGTTTTTTAAGGAAACTCCGTACTGTTCTCCATAATGGCTGTATCAACTTACATTCTCACCAACTGTGCAAGAGGGTTTCCTTTTCTCCACACCCTCTCCAGCCTTTACTGTTTATAGACTTTTTGATGATGGCCATTCTGACTGGTGTGACGTGAACCTCATTGTAGTTTTGATTTGCATTTCTCTAATGATTAGTGATGTTGAGCATCTTTTCATGTGTTTGTTGGCAATCTGTATAACTTCTTTGGAGAAATGTCTATTTAGGTCCCCTGCCCACTTTTGGCTTGGGTTGTGTGTTTTTTTGATATTGAGCTGCATGAGCTCCTTATACATTTTGGAGATTAATCCTTTGTCAGTTGCTTCGTTTGCAAATATCTCCCATTCTGAGGGTTGTCTTTTGGTCTTGTTTATGGTTTCCTTTGCTGTGCAAAAGCGCTGAAGTTTCATTAGGTCCCAATTTTTTGTTTTTATTTCCATTTCTCTAGGAGGTGGGTCAAAAAGGATCTTTCTGTGATTTATGTCATGGAGTATTCTGCCTATGTTTTCCTCTAAGAGTTCTATAGTGTGTGGCCTTACATGTAGGTCTCTAATCCATTTTGAGCTTATTTTTGTGTATGGTGTTAGGGAGTGTTCTAATTTCATTGTTTTACATGTAGCTGTCCAGTTTTCCCAGCACCACTTATTGAAGAGGTAGTCTTTCCTCCATTGTATACTCTTGCCTCCTTTATCAAAGATAAGGTGACCATTTGTGCACGGGTTTATCTCTGGGCTTTCTATCCTGTTCCATTGATCTATATTTCTGTTTTTGTGCTAGTACCATACTGTCTTGATTACCATAGCTTTGTAGCATAGTCTGAAGTCAGGGACTCTGATTCCTCCAGCTTCATTTTTCTTTCTCAAGATAGCTTTGGCTATTCAGGGTCTTTTGTGTTTCCATACAAATTGTAACATTTCTTGTTCTAGTTCTGTGAAAAATGCCATTGGCAATTTGATAGGGATTGCATTGAATCTGTAGATTGCTTTGGGTAGTAGAGTCATTTTCATAATGTTGATTCTTCCAATCCAAGAACATGGTATATCTCTCCATCTGTTTGTATCATCTTTAATTTCTTTCATCAGTGTCTTATAGTTTTCTGCAGACAGGTCTTTTGTCTCCTTAGGCAGGTTTATTCCTAGGTATTTTATTCTTTTTGTTGCAATGGTAAATGGGAGTGTTTCCTTAATTTCTCTTTCAGATTTTTCATCATTAGTGTATAGGAATGCAAGAGATTTCTGTGCATTAATTTTGTATCCTGCTACTCTACCAAATTCATTGATTAGCTCTAGAAGTACTCTGGTAGCATCTTTAGAATTCTCTATGTATAGTATCATGTCATCTGCAAACAGGGACAATTTCACGTCTTCTTTTCTGATTTAGATTCCTTTTATTTCTTTTTCTTCTCTGATTGCTGTGGCTAAAACTTCCAAAACTAGGTTGAATAATAGTGGTGGGAGTGGGCAACCTTGTCTTGTTCCTGATCTTAGAGGAGATGGTTTCATTTTTTCACCATTGAGAACGATGTTGGCTGTGGTTTGTCATATATGGCCTTTATTATGTTGAGGTAAGTTCCCTCTAAGCCTACTTTCTGGAGGGTTTTTTTCATAAATGAGTGTTGAATTTTGTCAAAAGCTTTTTCTGCATCTATTGAGTTGATCATATGGTTTTTATTCTTCAGTTTGTTAATGTGGTGTATCACATTGATTGATATGCATGTATTGAAGAATCCTTGCATTCCTGGGAAAAATCCCAGTTGATCATGGTGTTTGATCCTTTTAGTGTGCTATTGGATTTTGTTTGTTAGTATTTTGTTGAGGATTTTTGCATCTATGTTGATCAGAGATATTGGCCTGTAGTTTTCTTTTTTTGTGACATCTTTGTGTGGTTTTCGTATCAGGGCGATGGTGGCCTCGTAGGATGAGTTTGGGAGTCTTCCTCCCTCAGCTATATTTTGCAAGAATTTGAGAAGGATAGGTGTTAGGTCTTCTCTAAATGTTTGATAGAATTCACCTGTGAAGCCATCTGGTCCTGGGGTTTTGATTGTTGGTAGATTTTTAATCACAGTTTCAATTTCAGTGCTTGTGATTGGTCTGTTTATATTTTCTATTTCTTCCTGGTTCAGTCTCGGTAGGTTATGCTTTTCTAAGAAATTTTCAATTTCTTTCTGGTTGTCCATTTTATTGGCATATCATTGCTTGTAGTAATCTCTCATGATCCTTTGTATTTCTGCAGTGTCAGTTGTTACTTCTCCCTTTTCATTTCTAATTCTGTTGGTTTGAGTCTTCTCCCTTTTTTTCTTCATAGGTCTGGCTAATGGTTTAACAATTTTGTTTATCTTCTCAAAGAACCGGCTTTTAGTTTTATTGATCTTTGCTAGTGTTTCCTTCATTTCTTTTTCATGTATTTCTGATCTGATCTTTATGATTTCTTTCCTTCTGCTAACGTTGGGTGTTTTTTTTTTTTGTTTTTCTTTCTCTAATTGCTTTAGGTGTAAGGTTAGGTTGCTTATTTGAGATGTTTCTTGTCTCTTGAGGTAGGATTGTATTGCTATAAACTTGCCTCTTAGAACTGCTTTTGCTGCATCCCATTGGTTTTGGGTCGTCTTGTTTTCATTGTCATTTGTTTCTAGGTATTTTTAAATTTCCTCTTTGATTTCTTCAGTGATCTCTTGGTTATTTAGTAGCATATTGTTTAGCCACCATGTGTTTGTAATTTTTAGTTTTTTCCTGTAATTGATATCTAGTCTCATAGCGTTGTGGTCAGAAAAGATACCTGATATGGTTTCAATTTTCTTAAATTTACCAAGGCTGATTTTTGACCCAAAATGTGGTCTATCTTGGATAATTTTCCATAAGCACTTGAGAAGAAAGTGTATTCTGTTGTTTTTGGATGGAATGTCCTATATATATCAATTAAGAATATCTTGCTTAAGATGTCATTTAAATCTTGTGTTTCCTTATTTATTTTCATCTTGGCTGATCTGCCCATTGGTGAAAGTGGGGTGTTAAAAGTCTCCTACTATTATCGTGTTACTGTCGATTTCTCCTTTCATGGTTTTTAGCATTTGCCTTATGTATTAATGTGCTCCTATGTTGGGTGCATAAATGTTTATAATTGTTATATCTTCTTCTTGGATTAATCCCTTGATCATTATGTAGTGTACTTCTTTGTCTCTTGTAATAGTGTTTGTTATAAAGTCTATTTTGTCTGATATGAGAATTGCTACTCCAGCTTTCTTTTGATTTCCATTTGCATGGAATATCTTTTTCCATCCTTTCACTTTCAGTCTGTATGTGTCCCTAGGCCTGAAGTGGGTGTCTTGTAAACAGCATGTATACGGGTTTTGTTTTTGTATCCAGTCAGCCAATCTTTGCCTTTTAGTTGTAACATTTAATCCATTTACATGTAAGGTAATTATCAATATGTATGTTCCTATTACCATTTTCTTAATTGTTTTGGGTTTGTTTTTGTAGGTCTTTTCCTTCTCTTGTGTTTCCTTCCTAGAGAAGTTCCTTTAGCATTTGTCGTATAGCTGGTTTGGTGGTGCTGAATTCTCTTAACTTGTGCTTGTCTGTAAAAGTTTTAATTTCTCTGTCAAATCTGAATGATATCTTTGCTGGATAGAGTAATCTTGGTTGTAGGTTTTTCCCTTTCATCACTTTAAATATGTCCTGCCACTCCCTTCTGGCTTGCAGAGTTTCTGCTGAAAATTCAGCTGTTAACCTTATATGGATTGCCTTGTATGTTAACACTAACCCTTGCTGCTTTTAATATTTTTTCTTTGTATTTAGTTTTTGATGGTTTCATTAATATGTGTCTCAGTGTGTTTCTCTTTGGGTTTATTCTGTATGGTACTCTCTGTGCTTCCTGGACTTGATTGACTATTTCCTTTCCCATGTTAAGGAAGTTTTCAAGTATAATCTCTTCAAATATTTTCTCAGCCCCTTTCTTCTTCTCTTCTTCTTCTGGGACCTCTGTAATTCAAATGTTGGTGCATTTAATGTTGTCCCAGAGGTCTCTGAGACTGTCCTCAATTCTTTTCATTGTTTTTTCTTTATTCTGCTCTCTGGCAGTTATTTCCACCATTTTATCTTCCAGCTCACTTATCCATTCTTCTGCCTCAGTTGTTCTGCTACTGATTCCTTCTAGAGTATTTTTAGTTTCAGTAATTGTGTGGTTCATCACTCTTTGCTCTTTATTTCTTCTAGATCCTTGTTAAATGTTTCTTGTGTTTTTTCCATTCTGTTTCCAAGATTTTGGATCATCTTTACTATCATTACTCTGAATTCTTTTTCAGGTAGATTGCCTATTTCATCTTCATTTATTTGGTCTTATAGGTTTTTACCTTGCTCCTTTGTCTGTAACATATTTCTTTGTCATTTCTTTTTTTTTTTCTCTCTTTTTGATGGGTGGTGCTGTATTCCTGTCTTACTGGTTGTTTGGCCTGAGACGTCCAGCACTTGAGTTTGCAGGCAGTTGGATAGAGCCGGGTCTTGTTGCTGAGATGAGGACATCCAGGAGGCCTCATTCCAATCAATATTCCCTGGGGTCTGGGGTTCTCTGTTAGTCCAGCGGTTTGGACTCGGAGCTCCCACCATAGGAGCTCGGGCCTGACCTCCAGCCTGGGAACCAAGATCTCACAAGCTTTGTGGCATGGTTAAAAACAAAAAAGGAAATCAGAAAGAAAGGAAGGAGCAGTACCATATAAAAGGATAAAAACAAAATAAAATTAGAAAGATAAAAAATATATTAGGAAAAATAAAACTATAATTGAAACAACTGCAACAAGGTAAAATAAAACCACACAGAAAAAAAAAAATCCTTGGCTATGGGGGTAGAATTTAGGCAGGGGGTGGAACTTCGGCAGGGGCGGGGTTTTGGGTAGGGCAGTACCTAGGCTGGTGGGGGACTGACGCTTGAGCATGGGGCGGGACCTAGGCAGGGTGACGTTCAAGCGTGGGGCGGGGCCTCTGCCTAGGAAGTGCACAGAAGGGGAGAGGCAGCACATTGGAAGGAGGGCCTCTGGAGTGTGGGGTTCTGGAATTTGGAGGTAAGGCCCTGAGTGAGCGTGTGTGGGTGGGGTTTAGGCTGAGCACATTGGAGGGGCCCTCAGAGTGTAGAGGTGGGTCCCTGGTTGGGGGTGTAGGGGTGGGGCTCAGGTTCTGCGCGGCAGGAGGGAGGCTCCAAGGGCAGAGGATTAGGCCCGCAAGCCCAACAGGCTTCCCATTTGCTAAGTGGACAGGGAAAGCACTGGCTGCGTTCCCTTCCATTCCTTCACGTCCCACGACCACCGTCTCCCCTAGGGTCTCCCCCACCCCACTGGACCCCCTAACTGTGGGTGGGTCCTATGGTGTAGGAACTTCTCCCCTCCGCCAGCTGCTCCTCAGGGGTGCCGGAGGTCCGGCCTTTGTTTTTGCTCCCCCTTCTCACCCTCCCACTTCCTCAGGGCCAGCATGGCTGGAGGGGGCCTTGGTGGGTAGAGGATCAGGCCCGGGATCTCAGCAGGTTCCTCGGGGTCCAAGTGGGCAGAGGAAACCTGGCCACGCTTCCTTTTGATCCTCTGCCCCCCAGTGTTTCCCCAATTTACCCCTTCCAGCGTGGGATCCCTTCCCCTCCCCCAGCCACCCCTCAGGGGTGCCAGTCCCATCCTGCCTCCACTTCTCATCCCCCTTCACTCCCCCCATTCTCCGTGTTTCTACCTGGTCGCTGGCGGTTCCTCCAGTCCCCTTACGTGTCCGTGGTCCCCCACCGGTGCCTGGTAGGTGCCCTAGTTGTGAGGAGACGCGAATTCCGAGTCCTCCTAGTATGCCATCTTGACTCCACCCCTCTCGACTTCGCCCCTGTCCATTCATTTTCATTCACTCTAATGTTATTACCTAGAAATAGTATTTATGGAGCCTCCAATGTTCAGGTGAAACTTTAGTAAGCTTTGTCTTTAAAACTACATTACCTAGATAACTACACCTATCATTTTTTAGGTGTGTTCTTTTATTGTCATACTAGGGAAGTAATGGTATCTCTGCATTTTGTGGAAAGAAAACCTAAACTCTGAATTGCCACAGTCATTGAGTGAGAGTTGAGATTAGAAGTCAAGAATCTCAGCTTCTCATTTAGCACTGATTCTTGCAAGCACAAAACAGTTATGCAGAGAACCTCAGAGATGCCACTTGGACATTCAAAGATTAAAACTAACCTCTTCAAGAAGGACAAGATTCCAAGATAATCTCATCCTCTCTTCCCAACCCCACTCCACATAGATAAAATGAATTGCATAGAGAGCCCCATAAGATTTAAAATTTTATACTAAATGTACAGGGATTTTGCAAACTGTAGTATACTATTATTGTAAATAAAATGACTCTTTAAATTAGGATTGATAAGAAATTCTCTGGTGGTCCAGTGGTTAGGACTCAGTGCTTTCACTGTGGAGGGCCTGGGTTCAATCCCTGGCTGGGGAACTAAGATCCCCTAAGCCACGAGGCATGACCAATGAATGAATGAATGAATAAATAAATAAATAAGTGTTGATAATGTATTTCTCTTTTGTCATTTTCTTTTATAACCAAAAGGGGGGAAAAGAGGTTGTGAATGGAGAGGCTATACAGAGTATTTGTTTTTCCAGCAGGGCCAGTTGAAGGCTAGTTTGTGAATTCCCTAATGCAGACAACTAAGAAGTGGTAAAATTGATCTTGTGTCATTTTTTGGTGAAAATATTGTGATTTTAAGCCTGTTCCAGGCTGTCTGTGCTGTCTGTGTGCCTGTCTGTACTGATGAACTAGCTTTACTGCTGGACAGTGGGTTAAGCCCTCAGATAACCCTCTGATTCGGATGTGTTGCTGACCTGAGTGGCCTGAGTATAAACAGGTAATTATTGGAAATATCAAAACAATCAGAACGATTATGTAGGATTCAAACAGCCCTGACTGAACCATTTATTTTTGAACATTTTTATTGTTCCAATATGGTGTGCTCACGTCCATTTTCTTCCACAGGGTGATCTTCTGTTCCAGGGAGAAGATGTCTCATCTGCAGAAAGGAAAGTCACCTGTGATATTTGTGAAATGCCATGACAAGTCTCTGAATAGAAAGTCTGGCTGGTGAGCATCGTGGGCTAAGGCTGTCTGGGTATCTTGAACTTGCTCTCTGAGGGATGCTGCTTCATGCATTACCCTTCACCCCTGAACTAAAGGCTTGGACTGAGTCTTGTGATCAGAGCCTTCGGGTGGCCTTTCTCAGGCCTCCTGCATACACATTAGACCAGTGCGTTTGCTTTTGGCAGTACTTCCTCTATTTTCTTTTTCTTTCTGTTCTTTCTGCCAGCTCTGACCTTCACCCCAGGTGCACTTTTTAGATTCTATTTTACATCTTGAACTACCACAAAATCTTCACTTCTGCTTTTTCCTGTACTGCCCCATTTACAGACCCTATGTGCAGTGGATACAACACAAGTTAGTAGCTGTGATTGCAGCTGTGGGTGCAGCTCCTCCCAAGATGTACCCAGGGGAGCAAAACATCAGCTGCAGCCCGAGTCCTCCTTGATTCTCCAAGTGCCAGCAGATTCCAGGACAGAGAGCCAAAGGGGCGGCCACCAAGCATCCATCTCAAAACCCCCAAAGACGGAAAGCTAGTGGACTTAGAGTTTAGGAGATGGTTCTCTTTTCCATCTCAAAACAACTGCCTGGCTCTTTTCTACCTGACCTTTAAGGCTAATCCACATGGCAGCTGTCAGCTGAATCATTCCAGAGTGTCAGTACTAAGTAGAGACTGAACATGTGACCTTCCCCGTCCCCTCCTGAATTCCCAAAGTGTGCCACTTTCATTCCTCCACTCATTCCACTGCCAGAAGCCAAGTGCTGATGGCTTATAAGTATAAAGGGGGAAAGCTTAGATCATATCATATCATATCATAGAAGGCAGTGACATAAGAAACAATGGGAAAAGTTGGTCACAACATCATCTGGAAATAGAAAAGCCAATTGCTTTCAGTTTGTCTTCTCCCAGTTACATTTATAGATGAAAGTACAGAATAAGAATTTTCTAATCAAAAAAAGTATATTAAAGACCCTAATGTGGAATATCTCTATTATTTTTAATTTCCATTTTATAAGATAGTTTATCCATGGATAATTATGGATTTTGAATAGATTAGAGAAAATAGGCAAAAAGATAATAAAATCATTGTAACTATCACCCAGGGACAACCCCCAACTAGCATTTTAATTCATATCCTTTCAGACTTTCTCTATGCACATGTAATATTTATATTTTTTAATTTTTTTACATAATGGCATTATGACATATGTACTTTGAGTGACAAGATGAAGCCATCTGGATTGAAAACATTAATGTAAGAGCACTCAAGATAAACTTGAAATAGAGAATAGTTACTAGTATTGAGCCAGGGAGAATAACTGAATATTTATCTAAGTGGAGACTTCTACTAAGAGCTTCATTGCTTTGTTTTTCCTCATCACAAATCTGAGGCAATTTCACACTTGCTTTAACTCTTTGAAAGGAACTCCTATATGAAGTTTTATACATTGCTTTTACGTTACCTATAAACATACGCAAACACACCTCTGCATACATTTTCTCCAAATCATCCACAACTCTAAACATATAATGTGAATTTAAAAACAAAACTCGAAAAATTAGGAAATAACTCCAGCTGTTTATAAAGTATTTCTGGTCATATTGGTCATATTATTTATATAAGTTATAAGACTTTATCTGAGATAGTTATGATACATTCCTCACCTGATTATAAGACTACTGGAACAACATGTATTTAGAGAGCTTTTTTTTTCGTTTTACATCTGATCTTTTTCTAGGAGGTAATTATGAATCAGACTAATAACCCTCTGCAGTTTGTCGCCTCTGTGACTAAATTAATCAATCAAATAAAAGCTTCTCTTTCTCTCACTTTCTGATATAACTCGTTAGAACTCTCAAGAAAAGAAAAAATAGGTATTTTATTTAACAAGTTTTAGAAGTAAGCAATCTTCCTAAATTTTGAAATCATTTGGTTCAGTCTTCTGAAAATGATACTGCTTATCAGGACATGGCTAAGTATATATTAGAGTGTCTTTTATTGCTATGAGCCTGCCACTTCCTCTGATTCAGTTTATTCTCACAACCTTTGTTCTGAACTTCCAGGTGACTACTTTTTCACCATGAAGGTAGTGGAGGGAGGGGGGAAGGGTTATAAAACACTAAGCAGGTAATAAATTGCCGTTCTTCCTCTGTTTTCTCTCAGAAACTGGGAAAATCTACAGAAGAAAGAACAGCCTATGAATTCTATGAAGAATGAAGTAACTTTTACAAAAGACGCCCAGTGCTTTGGGTGGTTAAAGGTGGACTTTCCTGAGTATTAATCCCAGCTCTATAGCCTTGTTAGTTATTTTAGGAGACAGTCTCAAATACTGAAAAGTGGCTCATTCAATTTGAGGAGTAGAGTGGCCAAATAGCACATCTTTCAACATTAAAAAATAGCAGATATGAAAAGCACTGCCTTCTGTCCTTTGAGAAAGAAATAAGAATTGTTTGGGCTCATGGTAAAATAATCAGACCTCTTCATATAGTAAGTTTAGCCATAGCCTAAAATTGATTAGAGCCTCACATTTTAATTTGAATTCTGCATTTTCTAGACTGATAACCTTTTCAAAGTTTTCTCCAAGTCTAAATATAGAAAGTGATTTTCGGTGGCATGAGTTGGACCCATTTACTTATCAGTCAAAATACCTACTTTCTTGGAATGATCCTCTTGCCATTGGGATGTAGCCCAGGAGTTAACCAGGAACTAGTGACTTGGAGAGAGGAATGGAGAATAGAGTTGATAAAGCACTAAAGCTTTAAATACTCCCTGCGGTTGGTTGCATCATAAAAAAGTTACAAATTAAAGGACATATAATATTGAGATCAATTAAACCTTAATAGGCTTTACTGTTTATGGCTTAGTCTTTCCCCTTCCTTTTCTTGCTTTGTCTCAAGATTATATTTTAACAAATTTCCCTGGATAGGCATTTAAAATGAGCCTGTTATCATCAGCTTACACATAATTTTAACTACAGAGAAAGAAAATGAAACAATAATTTTATTATCAGATTTTCAAAATTATATTCATTGATTTGAAGTCCTGTAATATACGATGGTTACTATTTAATTTTAGGCTTATTTCAGCCATGTTTCAGTCAGACTTTGAGCATGTCTCTTTCTTCCTTAATTTTGATAGGAAAATATGTGTTCAAGGTCAAATTTTGCATCATGCAAACTCTTACAAATTTTAGACAAGGATTGTTTTTACTAAGTAAAGAAATAGAAGAGTTACAGGATATATTCATAGGCAGTGCTTAAAACCATCGTGGGCAGTTAAAAGGATCCTCCATTGTTACAATCACATGGAATATCATGAGAGTTGTTGTTGTTTTTAACAACTAGTCAAGAGTAAGTGAACAATTATTTATAAACTAGATCTCATATTTTCAGAATGCTTTTCTATATATTATTATAAAATGATTAAAGAAGTCAAATATCTCAGAGGCTATTGCTGGGAATCCAAACTGTGAATGTGTGTGGGTGTCTGAACACATATTCACATATGAAGCCCCACATGTATGATTAATCCTCAGCGTGGCTTGGAAGGTAAATGATCAAGAGATGTATTGGAACACATTGGAGTAGAAATTGTTCCAGTGGTGCCAGAACTTAAGCCCTTCATCTGAGAAATATGGTTTTGCCTGTACAAAATAGGATGAATGTTGTGATTGACATCAGCCAGCTTGGAATGAATTCTCTCTAAAAATAAAATGTTGTGCGACATGTTGTTGGCATCACCCTTTATTGTTAATTCATTAATTCTCTGGATTTGGGTTTTGAGCAAGTGTGCATCAACTTTAGAAAATATGAATCAAATCAGTGTATGCCCCTGGGAACTCTGGCTTCTACAGACTTCACTATATATATCTGCAATGCTTTGGCTTTAAATGTTATTTATTAGCTGTAAATATATGTGTGTATGTGTAAAGGGAGTTTGTACATACTGGAAAGGTCGTTGTGGCTATCTGCATTTATAGCTGTTTGGTGCTAACTTTGTACATGTCTTTATCAGTGACAGTCTCACTGAGCAAACTTACTCTTATGAAGTAATACAATAAAATGGGCTTTTAAAAAACAGAAAACTTACTTAACTATGTGAAGAAATGGAATCTGCTTTTAATAAAATTTATGAAATTTTATTACAATACTAAGTCATTACTTTGTATCATTTAAACCCCTCCAAAAAGAAATTTATTCTTAGGGCAGATTCATTAAGCAAATTTTTACTGAGTAATCCTATGTTTAGTAAAAAATATAGCTTCTAAAAATTACAGTGCATATTATATTTTATTTTTTTATATTTACATGTGTACAAAGTCTTAGAGATCCTTTACATTATAGAGAAAAATGATACAGAATTTTTCCTAAAAAAATACACAGGACTTTCCTTGCCTGCCAGATACTTTTTCACAAGTAAAATGTTAGATTAATATAAAAATACCTTTCACCATTTTCTGGAATAGTGTTTCTATTTCTGAGGTCTGACCATTAGCTACAAAGTCAGTGCATTTGTGCAATAAAATGAATCATTTGGGATGAGAGGGTGCATTTTTAGACCTTTTCTTTGAATTGTCTTGATAATGAGAAAGAACAACATACAGGGTCTTCCCTGGTAGTCCAGTGGTTAAGACTTCACCTTCCAATGCAGGGAATGTGGGTTTGATCCCTGGTCAGGGAGCTAAGATCCCACATGCCTCACAGCCAGAAAACCAAAACATAAAACAGAAGCAATATTGTAACAAATTCAGTAAAGACTTAAAAAAGAAGGGGACTTCCCTGGTGGATCAGTGCTTAAGAATCTGCCTGCCAATGCAGGGGACATTGGTTCGAACCCTGGTCTGGGAAAATCCCACATGCTGCAGAGCAACTAAGCCCATGCACCACAACTACTGAGCCTGCGCTGTAGAGCCCACGAGCCACAACTACTGAGCCCTTGTACCTAGAGCCCTTGCTCCTCAACAAGAGAAGCCACTGCAGTATGAAGCCCGCACACTGCAAAAAAGAGTAGCCCCCACTCGCTGCAACTAGAGAAAGCCCGTGTGCAGCAATGAAGACCCAACACAGCCAAAAATAAATAAATAAATAAATAAATAAAAAAGAAAAAGAACAACGTACAGCCCATCCATGTAACTAAGTAAGGATTGGTTCTTAGAACAATCAGTACTTCTTAGTACTCCTGCATCAATTTCTAGAGCAGGGGTTGCCCTTCTGGGACTCAGAATAGCTTGCAATTAGTTTGACTTCCTGGTCCACACATTCTTCATTTAAAGAGTTATGGATTGGGCTTCCCTGGTGGCGCAGTGGTTGAGAGTCCACCTGCCGATGCAGGGGACATGGGTTCGTGCCCCGGTCTGGGAGGATCGTACATGCCGCAGAGCGGCTGGGCCCATGAGCCATGGCCGTTGAGCCTGTGCGTCCAGAGCCTGTGCTCTGCAACGGGAGAGGCCACAACAGTGAGAGGCTTGCGTACCGCAAAAAAAAAAAAGAAAAAAGTGTTATGGATTATACATTTTGTTTTTCTAGTTAACTTAAACTAAAGTATGGTTTTATAAAATCTGTAATGACCTCTTAAGAAATTTAGACAGTTAGTTACTAATGTTCTAGACACAGCCTCTGTTTTGTTCATTAGGGAAAGTCTTTTGGAACACAGAATTATTATATCTGAATGACACCATCCAATAAGGTATGCTTATCAGCTACTTCTGGGATAACCCAAGCTTCTAACCTACCTTATTAGCATTCAAACTGTGCCCACTTAACTTCAGAAATGCAGTATCTGTACCTGATTGTTCTCATTTCCACTATTTAAGTGTCAAATGATTAAGGAATACAATCAATAATATTGTAGTAACTTTGTATGAGAACAGATGATTACTAGACTTATCATAGCTATCATTTCATAATGAACTCTGGAGTTCAGCTGAGGGTTCCCCTTGAGTCTTTGGCTGAGTACTGGTCATTGTGTATATATGTGTGTGTGGGAGTGGAGATAATGAACTACCAAAGGTTCAGGAAAGAACCATCCAAAAGGAATAGAGAAAATAGTACCTATATAGTTCACACAGAAATAAAATAGTGCCTGTCTCCAATTTACAGACTAGAAAAACCTCATATTTAGTGAGTTATCAAGTAGAATACACAAAAGGGCTTTGCCTTGGTAGTTCAACAAAAATAGGTCTAAAATAAGCACTTCACTGGTCCTGTCAACACAGCTTAAAAGCAAGACCCAAAGGCTAAAATTGTTTCTAAGAACCTGCATCCCAGAACAAGGCTAAAGAATATTTATAAGAATTTTAAGCATCCACCAAGGCAAAATTCACAAATGTACCTGATCAAAATTATCAAGAATGCAAAAGGCAGAAAAACATGACCCGTAACTAAAAAGAAAAACAAAAATTAACTAATCAAAATCAACCCAGATGATAGAATCTGTAGTTTAGGACATTAAAACAGTTATAGGGCTTCCCTGGTGGCACAGTGGTTGAGAGTCCACCTGCCAATGCAGGGGACACGAGTTCGTGCCCCGGTCTAGGAAGATCCCACATGCCGCGGAGCGGCTGGGCCCGTGAGCCATGGCCGCTGAGCCTGCACGTCCAGAGCCTGTGCTCCGCAACGGGAGAGGCCACAACAGTGAGAGGCACACATACCACAAAAAAATAAAAAACAAACAATCAAAAAAACCAGTTATAATGACTACATTTTATGTGTTCAAAGAGCTACAGGTAAGATTGAGTATGTTAAGTATAGAAACATGGAAGCTTCTTTTAAATAAACATCTAGGGATGAAAACTATAATGTTTGAGATGAAAAATAAACTGTATGGAATTAATGACAGCCTAAGCATTGCAGAAGAAAAGATTAACGGATGGGAAGACATACTGAACAAAATGAAAAAGAGAGTAAAAAATACCAAAAATTAAACAAAGCATCAGTGAGTTGTGGGATAACTTGAAGTGTCCTATTATATGTGTAATCGGTGACTTTGAATGAAAGCAGGGGTTCTTAAGGAACAGAAAACATATGAAATGAAAAAATGGTAGAACATTTTCAAATCTGATGAAAACTATAGATCCATAGATTCAAGAAATTTAATGAAACCCAGAAACAAGAAAACTACACCAAAGTACATTGTAGTTAAGTTTCTCGAAACAAGTGAGAAAGAAAAATGTAAAAGCAGCTAGAGAAAAAAGATTATATATGCACAGAGGGAGAAATATGAAGATGGAAGAATATTTCTTGTTGGAAAAAATGCATGAGAATACAAGTGAACAACGTCTTTAAGTACTCAAAGAAAAAAGCCTGTTGCTTAGAATTCTATACCCAGTAAAAATGTCTTTCAAAAACAAAAGTGGAGAAAAAAGAGTTTTTCAGACATACAAAAGTTAAAATAATTCATTAACAGTAGGCGCACACTACAAGAAATGTTAAAGAAATGTTAAATATTCCTTAGGTGGAAAGAAAATAGTACCAAATGGAAATAAGGATCTACACAACATAATGAAGACCACTAGAAATTGTAACTGTTTGGGTAAATAAATAAGATTTTTTTTCCTGTTATTTAAATGTATTTAAACAATCATCTGGTTAAATCGAAAGTAACAATAAAGAATTGTGGGTTTATCACATATGTAGAAATAAATAGTTGACAATAGTCCAGAGGCTGGGAGGGGAGAAATGAAAATATTCAATTGTAAGGCTGTAATGCTATAAGTAAAGTTGTATCATATAACATCATTAGAACAAAAACTGTCATAAGTTAAAGGTTTACACCATGAATAGTAAAGCAAGGAATAAAGTTACAAAACAGCTAATAAACCAGAAAAGGGAGATAAAATGTTGTAATAAACTTAATCCAAAAGAAGAGAGAAAAAGAAGAAAAGGGATACATATAGGACAAAGAGAAAACAATTAGCAAGAGAATACATTTTAACTACGTCAAGAAAAACATTAACTGTAAATGTCATAATCACACCCCCCAATAAAAAGCAGACATCATCAGAGAGAATAATAACAATACTGAGCATCTAGAACGCTCATACTTTACTAGTGGGAATGTAAATAGTATACTCATTTTGGAAAACAGTTTGGCAGATTCTTAAAATGTTAAACAAACGTCTACCATATGATTCAGCCTATACATTCCTGGGTATTGACCAAAAATAAATGAGAGCATATGTCCATACAGACGTGTACATGAATGTTCATAACAGATATATTTGTAATCACTATAATCTGGAAACCACCCACATAACTATCAACGTGTGAATATATAAACGTAGTGTGGACTACTGATACACCTAACAACATGGATGAACCTCAAAATAATTATGCTGTGTGAAAGGACACACAAAATAAGAGTGCATAGTGTATTACTTCATTTACATAAAATTCTTGTAATTTAAAATTAATCTGTAATGACAGAAAGCATATTGGTGATTGCCTGAAGAATGAAGGGAGGGAGGACTAGAGAGAGAGATTATAAAGGGACCTGAGTAAATATCTGGGGTTGTGGATATGTTCATTATCTTGACTTTGGTGATGGTCACACTATCACAACCCTTATTAAATTGTACACTTGAGAACTGTAGTTTATTAACGTCATTTATACTTCAATACTCTTGTCAAAAACAAAAGAGAAAAGAAGCTATATAATATTTACCCATGGACATATTAAAAGTCATTTTATTTCTTATAGAGATCCCCATACTCCTGGGGCCAAAGTGGTCTTTAACTGAAGAAGGGTCTCACAACGCTCTCTTTGCTCCAAGGATACTGTCCCCAATTCTTGCAACTTTAACAACTTGTCTTAGAGAGACCATCATGCCTTAATTCCATCATGCTCAGTAATTTTGTTTTTACCAATGAATCTCAAGATTCTTAAGTTATTTATCATCTCGTGACTCTGTATACTCCCTAACCTAACTCTGTCTCCCACCCTTCTCCAACCCCACACACCCTTCCACAATTTCCAGTTCCCTGACCAAGGATTGAACCCGTGCAGTGGAAGTGTGGAATCCTAACCACTAGGCCTCCAGGGAATTCCCCATTTTCTGGAATTCTTCATTCGTCACTAGCAAAATCCATCGTATACACATAATCTTTACCTTCTTTCTCTGAGATTGGCTGTCCCTTGAGAATACCTCTTTCCTGTAGCCTTCTTAAAGGGTAGATAGTTCTTTCCTCTTTTATCACTTGACCTGAGAGTGAGGTAGATATCCTTCTTGTTCCGCCTTGCCATTTTTATACCATTATCCCTTCCTTTTTCCTCAAACCCCAAGTTTGCTAAAGCTCATACCAACAAACTCATTATCTTCTATTTCTCTTTGTTGCAGATATCTACAACAAAATAGCTCTTTGTTCTCCTAATCAGCATTTTAACACCTGGCTCACTCTCTCCCTCCAACACTAGTCCTATTATTATTCGTATTGATTTCAGTATCCAGGCTATGGCAAATTTTATTTTCCAAAGATGGCTACAACAATATCTTCCATTCGACATGTTCTTCTGCGATGTTACCTTGCCACCACGTTCAAGAGTTAGAATCTATTCCCCACACCCCCTTGAATCTGTGTGGGCCCTGAGGTTGCTTCTACTAACACAATATGGTAGAAATAACACTGTGCCAGTTTGGGTGTAACCCTTCACTGGCTTTGTAGTTTCTGCTTCCTGCCTCTTGGAGCACTCACTCTTGGGACACTTGCCTTTGGAACACAAGACATGTGATGTAAGAAGTCCAAGTTACATGGAGAGACCATATGTTGGCACTCTGGTCAACAGCCTAGCTGAGCTCCTGGCAAGCAGCCAGCATCAACTGTCAGCCATGTGAATGAGCCATCTTGGATTTCCACACAGTTGAGTGTTTAGAAGACTGTAATCCCAGCTATTACCTGGAACTAACCACAGTACTGTGAGAGATAATACATTGTTGGGACTTCCCTGCTGGCACAGTGGTTAAGAATCCACCACAGGTTCGAGCCCTGGTCCAGGAAGATCCCACATGCTGTGGAGCAACTAAGCCCGTGCGTCACAACTAATGAGCCCGTGTGCCACAACTACTGAAGCCGGTGCGCTTAGAGCCCCTGCTCCACAATAAAAGCCACCACAGATGAGAAGCCCGCACACCACAGCAAAGAGTAGCATCCGCTCGCTGCAACTAGAGAAAGCCCGTGCTCAGCAATGAAGACCCAACACAGCCAAAATAAAAAATATTAATAATAATACATTGTTTTATCTAAGTTTTGAGGAGATATGTTATACAAAAATAGATAGCTGGGACATATACAGATGATGCTTCCAATATTATGGGCTCATAATTTCTTTATGTCCTCTCCTCCCATAATCTTGTCTCTCAATCTACTTTTACATAGACTTCCTGAGTTATATACTACATTATGTCATTACTAATAACTCATGAACTCCACTTCAATTTCTCTCCTCTTTGACCACTACTACTACCACTACTACTTGTTAATTAATTTAATCCAACAATTCCTCAAATGGCCTAGAACCTGCAATTCATTGATTTATCCATCTCTTGCTTCCTTACATATCCTCACTTTGATCCTTACTCAGCTTAGATTTCAAAGCCCAAGGTCATTATTACTCCACTGCCCAAACTCCCAAGGTCCTTGCTCCTCTCTCCCTGAATTGAACTTTCCAGGGCAAAACACAAACCTTGAACAAATCCAAATCATCACTTTCTCAATGACTGCATCTGAACAACAGAATGTGACTGGAAACACACCAATGCGTACCCATGCACACACACACATCCTGCTGACTCTCTCACTTTAAATCTGTCAGCACCTCGTTCAGATGGTACCTTAGAACTGCCCAGCAACCCTCCTACATTTATAAACATTCTTTTACTCTCCCAGATGATTATTTCACCTCCAGCTTCCGATAACTCCTTATCACTCCTTAGTCTCAGAGGATGGCTTAGCTTCTGATTTTACTGAGAATGTAGAGGCAATCATAAAGAGAATGTCTATGTGCTCCACTCCTAAAGGTACCAACTTCCTTGCTCCATATACTATGCTTTCCCTTCAGATAAAAAAATGTTTTCCCTGTTCCTATTCCTGCACAGATTGATTGTACCAGAGAAGAAATTCCTTCTTTCCTACTCAGACATTGTTCTAAAGTTGTCCCTGTTCAATCCTGCCTCTCAATTTTTACTTCTGTTGGGGCCCAGGGTAGGCCACCCTGAAACGTGCCTCAGTAGCATGTTGATTATTTTGAATTAAGTTACTTAAGAAATGGCCAATGGAAGAGTGACACTTTGACACTCTTTTCTGTATCCCCAAAAGCAGGAAATAAGTCACTCATGCAAAAGGCACTCTCCCTGCATCTGGAGGTATTAGGATACCCTTCTCACCAGAGATAGGAAATTCAGGCCAAGAAGCCAGTATAAACATTTTACTTCTTAAATTTACTACCCTAAGCCTAAATTCTGTTTAGATTCTTCACTGAGTACTCCAAACCTAAGTTTCTTTGTCCTGTCAATTTTTCACCAGTTTATTGTTTCTTTGTCTAAAAAGTATAAAAGCTGTGGCCACTTCTTAGGTCCTATTTCTATGAGACTTCCATTTGCATGGTTTAACATTTGGTTCTTTTTCTCCTGTTAATCTGTCTTGTGTCAATTTTATTATTAGTCCTGCCACAAGAATTCAGGAGAGGTAGAGGGGGAAATTTCCCACTCCCCAACACTTTCTTAATGAATCACTCTATCAGCATGCAAGCATGCTGTAATAGTTTCTACTTAAAAACAAAGCAAAAGCCCCTTGATCCCACATTCATTTCCAACTACCATTCCATTTATATGTTCTTTACAGCAAAATTGCCTGATGTGTCTCTACTCACTGTTTCTACTTTCCCTCTCCAATCTCAAAGTCTAATGAAGCTGTCACTTTCACTCTACCAAACTTACTTTTGTTAAGGTTATTGGCAACGACCATGATGCTAAACCCAATAGTCAATTCTCCTTTCCCCTCTTACTTGACTTCCTGGCATAATTTGATCCAGCTGGTTGCTCTTTCTTCATAACACTCCCATTGATCTCCAAAACTCCACCATTTGCTATCCTTCCCTCTGATTAGCTATTCCTTCTCAATTTCCTTTGTTAGTTCCTATTCATCTTCTTGACCTGTAAAAGTTTAATGGCCCCAGTGCTTAGTCTTTGACCCTGTCTTCAAGATGATTCTATTTAGTTCCATGGCTTTAAACACCATTTACCTGAATCAAAAATTTACATCTTTAGTCTGAACCTCTCTTCTAAATTCCAGACTTTTATATATCTAATTGCCTATTAAATAACTTCATGCAGAAATTCTCAGTTATAAAAAGAAGTTCTAGAGATCTTCAAGATGGCAGAGGAGTAAGACATGGAGATCACC
>NW_020173950.1:0-2878 GCF_003031525.2 Neophocaena asiaeorientalis asiaeorientalis
AGGAAGGCGATCTCCACGTTTTACTCTTCCGCCATCTTCCCTCAGTCCCCCCATATTTCTAATGGAGGCTGAAGCCCGTATTTTCCCTTTGTCTAGTTTGAAGGATCCAGATATGTAAAGATGATATTCTAGATAAATCATGGGCTATCGTGAAAGATATTCAGCAGTGAATTGGTCTGTATGGATTAGAAGCCAGCTTCTCTGGCCTTCCTGGAGTATAACCAGTAAGGCGTCTCATTCATGTCTAGAAAGCAAATATATCATTTATTGCCACAGCTTGCTCAAAACTTGTTTCTTTGCCTTGCTTCATTGGAGTGTTTTCTCTCTCCTGGGGCTGACATTGTCTGTTATGTATCACGCATGAGACATGTAGAAGTTTCAGAAGCCAAAATCATAAAAATCAGTAAAAATGTGTATATATATGTATACATATATATATGTATATATTTTAAAACGTATTGTAACTCACACAGGACATATTTCCTATATTCGAAAATCAGTTTGACCCTCTGCTCATGAGATTCTTTTTATGCTATGTCCCAGCAAATCTGGGCTTCCTTCCGCAATAAATTTTGGGGTTGGAGGACACAAAAGCTTTTGCTCAGACCTAAATTCTGTCTGAAAATAAGGGAAATATTATAAGCCCTTTGTAACCTCTCCAAGAGCAGAAGTGATTTACAGCTGTGGCATTGAGCCATAATTACTCGGTCTCATTTGAGAAGAGTTCAGTTAGAAACAGTGTCTTGATTTTTGTTTCTTTTGCTTCTTCCCTGTTTTCTTGTCTTGCTTACCAACTATCCATTGTACTTCATGAGTTAGTATGGCAGCAGGCTGAGTGTTCCCTGGAGCTCATTAAATGAACTGTTTTTCCTTAAATGACGTTTGCCTCCTTGTTTTCAGCCCCTCTTCCTTCCTGTGCCCTTTACTTTAACCAGATCTCAGCAAAAGCTGAGTGTCTTTGTGCAGACCTTACTTAGGGTCAGCCTTTTTTTCTTCATTCTTTTATTCATGGCTCCTCCATTTCAATGTTTGCCTTCTCAAAATGTGTTGAAATCGTTCTGTGGTTGATGTCTTCCAAAATATCTTGGCTTTTATTGGTTGATTAATTTTGGTATATCTACAGTTTTATTTAGATATGGTTTCAGGAGGAACAGAAAGTAAATATATTTCCTAGTCTGCCATCTTGAACTGAAAATCCCTGTGGATTTTAGCATCCAATGTTCCCATGGGAAAACACCCAACCATGGCATTAATAGATGTAATACTCAAGGTTTCAGCTTTTCTTGAGCAATCAGTAAGGATTTAATATGTGGTCATTTCTAATGGGGAAATAATAACTATCTCATGACATTGATTTGAGGATTAAATTAGATAATGAGCATGAAAATGCTTTGTAAGATTTAAAAATCTGTAAAATTGTTTTCTATTATTATTTGATTTGTTGCTATTTCAACTTCACTTGACAGTTGTTTATGACCTTGCCTATGTGAGAAAATGCCCTCTGGGTTACTTTTTTGAAAGCCAGAATGTATTTTTCAATACCCAATTGAACTGGCATCATTTGTGCAGGTTAAGGGTGAAGGGGTAAAGGTTTCTTGACACCTATCACTTTCCACTGTTTTCAGGAACTAACTGACTCATGTATTCCTCTTCCAGATTATGTTGAGGACCTCCTACCAGCCACATGCTTTACGTCAGGTGTTGCAAAGCATTTTCTGGATTTTAAATATCTTAGGCTTTGTGGGCCGTATACAGTTTCTGTAGCTTCTCCTCCTCTTTCTTCTTCAACAAGCTTTCTGAACGTGAGAACCATTATTAGCTCACAGTCCCACAGATCCAGGCTGAAAGCCTGATGTGAGTTGTGGCCATTATTTGCCAATTCCTGCTCAGCGTCTTCACTGAGGATGGGGACCATGTTTGAGTCATCACTTCTTTGAATCAACTGTTGGTCTTCTGGGGCTCGTCCTTGCTCTCCTACAGTCTCTAATCAACGTGGCATCCAGAGAGATCTTGTTAAAACATAAGTCAGATCATGTCAGTCAAATTTCTTCAGTGGCTTTTTCACAGAAAATGCAAAGTCCTCAGAGTGCCTCCATACACCTAGACATCTGGGCCTCTGTTTCCTCTCTGACTGTTTCCTTCTCCTCTCCAATTTGCTCACTCTGTTTTCCACACGCTGACATCCTTTCTGCTCCTTGGATACTCCAAGCCTACTCTTGCCTCATTGACTTTCTGCCGCAGGCCAGCTGCAGAAAGAGGATTTCACCGCCCAGGTTCAGAAGGGAACGGGTGCAAGGAACTGAAGTAACACCGACGAATGGGGTCAGAAGCCCATGGGGTCAGAAGGCTGCAATGAGAAGCCTACTCACCGCAAGAACGAATAGAACCCCGCCCGCCGGAACTAGAGAAAGCTTGCATGCATCAATGAAGACCCAATGCAGCCAAAAATAAGTAAATAAACAATAAAGTATAGAATCTTAAAGCAAATCTATAAAGAATATTACAAGAATAGAATCACAGGCCAGATTCTCCTTTGAACATGCATGCAAAATGTTTAAAGGGAAGCACAAACTATATCCATGGTATGTAAAACAATCATATATCAGAATAAAAGTAGCTTTATTCTGGCAAAGCAAGGTTGCTTTAATGTCCAAACATGAAACTGATCCCAGGAATGAAGTAGAGTGGGAAAAAAGTCATTTAAAACTGAAATCTTGGGACTTCCCTGGTGGTCCAGTGTTTAGAACATGGCGCTTTCACTGCTGGGCCCCTGGGGTCAAATCCCAGGTCAGGGAACTAAGATCCTGCAAGACATGAGGCAGGGCCCTGAAAAAAATAAAAAAGGAAAGAAAGAAGTCTTAACCAGGAGAAGCACGAG
>NW_020173951.1:0-2708 GCF_003031525.2 Neophocaena asiaeorientalis asiaeorientalis
AAAAAAAAAAAACTGGTTATCCTAATAATTGAGTATTAAAATGTATATAACACAAAAATATACTTTCTTATTTTATTTTGTTTTTTAATAGTTCCCTCAAAACTATGTAACAAAATAATATTAACATTATCACCCTCATACCAGGAATTTAGATGAGATTTGTTTCATTGAATCTTGCGTTTTATTTGATTTTTGTATTAATTAGGACATATTTCCCCCCAACCCCATCTAAGGCTGATACCAGAGTAAAAAGTAACAAACTCTAATGGAAAAGAAAGCCAAAAGCAGATCCAAAATATATAAGAATTTATGTATGGAAAAAACGGCATTTCAAACTCTTGGAGAAAGATGGAATTCATTAATATCAATATCATGCTCATTGCACAAGCTCTGAGGTATATGGCATCTACTTAGCAGAATGCCTGGCATATACTCAACAACTAATAAAAATTTTGTTGAGTAATTCAGTGAAAAAAAATGATCAAAAAAATGTTTGTTGGTTTTCAACCACAGAGATTTAAGATGTTACTATAAGGAAAAACAGCAAAATAATTCTTTTAAATGGCAATTATTTATCTCAATTCAGTTTTGTGTAAGTCTTACTAAGCAACACAAAAAAACAAAAAGAAGCAACAAGATATCATGGAAAATATGGATAGATTCACAAACATAAAAATAAAAAACTCTAATGAAAGAATAAATACAACTAAAAGAAAAATGATTACATGGGAAAATATATGTCATATGTATCACAAGAGGTAATCAGAATTTAACAAATCAGAAGAAAAAGTAATTCTAAGAAAAACTGGCCAGGAATAGCCATAGTTAAAATCACAAAATACAAATAAATGATCAATAATCCTGAAAAATACTCAAGCTTACTAGTAATGAAATGAATGCAAATGAATACTGTGATGAAATGCCATTTTAAACTAAAGAATCTCAGTGATTAAAATAAAAGTTAATAACCAAGATGGAAGCATTCTGAAAGGCATTCAAAGAGTATAGATGAAAAGATGTAAAAACATATGTTTACCTAATATTCCATATTTATCTCAAATCAGTTATCAAATATGCACATTAATACTAATATACAAGAAAGTTCTATATGATATTTACAATAGAAAAAACTAAGAAAAAATCTATATGCCTACAGCAGATATTATTAATTCCTCCCCACTCTCCATTTTCTCCTTCACTTTGTAAAAACACCACCACTCTCCTCCCCAGGTTTTATCAGATGACATTTTTATAAGAAAGTAACTTGCCTTTCCTATAAAGGGCAAGGGCATGGAGCTCATGAAATAATTCCAAGCACACAAAAGAAGGCAACACCCTTGGAGATGGTAGAGAAACAATACAGAAGAAATCTGGATTTCTAGGGGACCTCACAGAGCAAAGCCCCCTATCACAGCGAGGCCACCTGCCTCTCTCTATGTTGTCAGCTTCTGTCATATCTGAATGACCAAAGCTCAGGTCTCTTTGTGACATCTGCGGAGCCTCTCCCCTAGTTAATTCAATGCCCAACAATACAGAATTGTTTACATGACTTCATTCATACAGTGAATTCAGCTACTGAAAATCACAGTCCTGAAAAAATGTAAAAATAAGGAAATGCTCATGACATGGAGATTATTTACTAACCTGGTAAAAGCACATTAGTAAATAATAGATGTAATAAATATATCAGAATCCTAATTTAGATACAGAAAAAAATATGAATTAAAAGAGAACAAAACAGCAAAATGATTCTAACTAGATAATGGGAATACAGATAATTTATTTTTTTAATTTTCTATGATCACTTTGTACTCTTTTGATAGAATGTAATAAAACTGGGGGAAATGTTACAAGAAAACACAAAATTCTGATAGAGGAATGCCATTGCCACAGCTGAATGAAGAGGTGCTCTACCTGAGTGTTTAAAGCTCTCCCTGACCCAGAGGGGTGGGAAGGTTACACTGAACTGTGCATACAGGGAGCTTAACACATGTTTATTAAATCGGACCAAAGCAAACACGTTTTCCATGAAACCATTTAGTAGCATTTTAATGAATTCTTTCAAAGAGCAGGTTAAAGTTTAGCCCAAGTTTTAAAAACTGCCACTATTGACAACATATTCAACAATATTTCAGGATTTTGTTAAGAGACTATTAAGTGATTTTTTTCACATTCAATAATTCCAGTAAGTATGTATTTATCCTTTCGTGTGGCTTATAGCTGATGTGATATTCAACAGAAAAAGTGCTGTTAGTCATTCAGCTTGTTTGGGCAGAAGATTGGAACTTACCTAGTGTTAACCTGAACAAGTAAATACAAATGTTAAATAGGAATTCACACAATTTTGTGGGTGATACAGAATTACAAGTTCAAAAACACGGGATAATCTGCTTCTCAGGCTGATTTCTTTACTGCTATCAAGGTTTTTTTTCATGTAGACGAAGGACAGAAAATAGTAGACATTTTCAGAATTTATGTCTCCATCTAAATTTCCCTACCCACCTGAGCCCAAACACTGTATATTATATTTGGTAAGTGTTAACCAATGTCAAGTCCAAGGAAACTTTGAAATTTTTCTCTAGGGATTCCATTAAACTTTAGATGCCCTGATTTTTTTCAGTGATTTTGGGATGACCATGGAGACTAGAATGAATAAATTTGTACAGAACTGTCAGTCCTTTTTTTTTTTTTTTTTTTTTTTTTTTTTT
>NW_020173951.1:2727-37956 GCF_003031525.2 Neophocaena asiaeorientalis asiaeorientalis
TGCGGTACGTGGGCCTCACTGTTGTGGCCTCTCCCATTGTGAAGCACAGGCTCCAGATACACAGGCTCAGTGGCCATGGCTCACGGGCCCAGCTGCTCCGTGGCATGTGGGATCCTCCCAGACCAGGGCACAAACCCATGTCCCCTGCATTGGCAGGTGGACTCTCAACCACTGAGCCACCAGGGAAGCCCAGTTCTTTTCTTAACGAGTCAATCCAAACAAAGATGGATTAGTTGGACATTCCCAAGTATAAACAGCTCCAGTTAAAAATCACACTTTAGCAGTAAGACTTTGTGTATTTAACTGATCTGTCTCAACGTCCATAATCTACATAAAAACAAATGTCCTGAGGTGGCAGTTTATCTGCTGGTAGATATAAGGTGACCTTCACAGAAGAGGATTCTTCTGGAGCATTCTTCTGTTCCCTGAATCCCATATTTTAGATAAACGTTTAAGGAGAGACAACATCCCACCTTGCTAAGCCCATATTCCTTGGCCTAACCAACTCTTCAGATTTCAGGACAAATATCACTTGCTCAGGAAAGCCTCCTGACCCCCTACCACCACCCCACAGTCTGGGTTAGATGCTTTTGCTACATGCACCCTCATCACCCTACACAATTTTACCATGGGCTTGGCAAACTTTATGGTAACTGCCCATTGATTTATCTATATCCTCCATTGAACTCCATGGAGAATAGAACTATTTCAATTTTGCTCACTGTTTTGTCCCCAGCAATTAGTACAATGGGTGGCGGAAAATGGGCATTCAACTGTCAAATGACTCAATGCATGCATGCATGAATGAACAACCAATGCCAAAGAAATGAAAGGGCAAGACAGAGCCACCATTTTTTCACCTGCTCTCCTGGGTCCAGGATTCAATGTTTCATTTGGGAATGAGGAGTGGTTATTTCATAGCCACCTCTCACTGAGCCTCATTCCTTACTGAAAACCAGTTATTACCTTTGAAGGCAGGACCCAAAGTCCTGTTCCTCTGCATTACATGTCCCAATCTTGCTTAGAACATTTTGAACAATATGGAGAAAAAGATGCAGGAGATCTTCTTGCTAATTGTTTGAAGGTTTATCAACTACTTCTGGACCCTGAAATAAGGCTTATTTTCTTGGCTGTATGTTGCAGCTATATCAGCTAAAATCTGTGGGCACTGAGTGTAGATGAAATCTTTCAATATGTTATGCATATAAGAATATGTAATAATATAGTCTTGCATTATTTTCTGAATGTTAAGGTAATCATCATATAAAAGCAAATTTCTAAAAATTCAACCTGCTGAGGTAAATTAAGATAGTCATTTGACATAATAAAATGAGAGTAAAATCAGAAGTTAGGTGACATTAGCTGCAGATTTGAACCATTACCATCACTTTTCCCATCCACCAGCTGGGTTCCCTGAAGTCAGGAAATCTAGTAGAACAAGGAAGATGTACTAGGACTCAAGTGCCAAGAGTTGCCTTTGGCTCAATCACAGCGTTGAGATCATAAATTTGAACTGCTCATTCAATTTCCCCATTATGAAATTTACAGACATTTCTTCTTTATATTCCAAACACTTTGCCACCCAACTGTGGTCCCCATCTGGCTATAGCTTTCTCTGTATCAGTCCTGATTTTCTGGTTGATGATTCTACTATGGAAATTGTTTCTGAACAAAATGTTACAGAAAACAATCTCAGCTGCTGAAGAAATCAGTTCTAAACTATCCTGTTTTAATTTGTCAACCTTAAAAATCTGGAAAAATGGAAACAATTTTGAGTCTCTAAGAAGAATCAAGATAATTATGTTTTTAAAATTACAATTGAGACGTGTTTAGTACAAAATCGAGCTTACTTTTTGTAAGAGATGGGAAGCAGGCAGAAAAATGACATTTATATTTGATGTGTAGTGTTAATGGTTTATTGTCGTCCTAACTTGCTGCACAGTTTCTATCATCCCTCAAAGCAGCTGCTAGTGAAGGGTTGTGATTATTTGCTAACAGTGCTAAGTACGCATGTTTTAATAATTCTTTAAAAATATGTTTACAAGATGCCCCAAAGAAAAGGATCTTATTACGTTCTACTTGAGACAATTGAAAACTTCAAATATATTGGAAACTTATTGGTTGAAAAAGCTCTAAAAAAATGAGGCCATGTCTGGGCTTCCCTGGTGGAGCAGTGGTTGAGAGTCCGCCTGCCGATGCAGGGGACACAGGTTCATGCCCCGGTCCGGGAAGATCCCACATGCTGCGGAGCAGCTAGGCCCGTGAGCCATGGCCGCTGAGCCTGCGCGTCAGGAGCCTGCGAGTCCAGAGCCTGTGCTCCGCAACGGGAGAGGCCACAACAGTGAGAGGCCCACGTACCAAAAAAAAAAAAAAAAAAAAAAAATTAGGCCATGTCTGCACACAAAAAGAGAAGTGGAAAATTGAGGCAATTACCCAGATCTTTCAGTATAAGAGAAACATCTTAGCCTTTATACATCTAGTCACTGAAGCAAATGCTTGTTTTCTTCCTTTTTTTTTTCTTACTTTCTTTTTCCTTTTTTCCAGCATGAAAGATAAATTGTTGAAAGTCCCTATTTCTCCAAGCCTGCCCTAAAACAAATATAAATGCCTGACATTTTAATTCCTATTCAACCTGAGTTTTGCATTCTTGTGGGGAGGGGGGCAGGTAAGGAGAGGAGGAGCTCATCTCCCTTGCGTCCTGGTAACTGAAGCAGCTTTGGGTTAAGAAGACCCATCAAGACAAGAGCAGGAGACCTTGCTGGGTGCCTGGGGCAGTGGCTGCAGGAGTTGCAGGTACGGGCAAAGTCCTTTACTCTCTGGGACCCCATGTCGTCATCAGGCTAGTGGTCCCTAACCTGCTACCTGGTAGTGACTAGTAAATCACAAAATAACATCAGCAAAGTACTCAGCATAGGACCCAGAGACAGCATGAACTTGGTAAAAAGGAGCTTTTGGTCCCAGTTGGTTTGGGATGAACTCTACTAACAGTTCATGCCTATATATTCATAAATAAGTGCATTTTCACAGCCCTGAAGTGCAAATACCTCAGTTTCAGAACAAACTAAGCCTGTATCATTAAAAACAGGGCTGTTGAAGCCCTTTGTCAGCACTCCTACATCAGGAAACCTCAGTCCCTTTCATTTATAGCCTATTCAATGCAGCCACATCCAACACAAAATACAATTTTGTATATTTTGAAATAATTGAATTGAATTTTTATTGCTGAACATAAATGTAAATTTAGCTCTGATTTGATTTCTCAGCAGTCATCAGTATCTTCTTGTGATCTGAGTAGTCTAATCTATCATTGTTTTCCAAATGTGATACAATGTCTATCCTGATAAATTTAATAACTGATTCAGATTAACATATTAATTAACATATTAATTTTGATTGGGACCATTCTTGAGTGAGAAAAAAGAAATCATTGACTACTTGTCAGAGACTTTAAATTCCACCTCCAGCACTTTTGAGCAGGGTGACCTATATAAAATGGCCCCTTTGAGGCTATTCTATGAAATAACATCACTGTTTCCACATCCTTCATCCATGTGTTACGATGCTTCCATGAGAAGGTATATGTGTAGGTACCCTATAATGTGTACGAACATTAGTACTTAGAGAAGCAAATGGAACAAAAACAGTAGTAGCAGCTTCAAAGCCAGATCCAGACTCTTTTTTCAGTTTTTCCACATCCTTTGTAATAAGTATGAACGCAGAGCATCCTGGGGGAGGACAAGAGTGTGTGATAAGACCCCACATCTACCCATAAAGAAAAGTCGCAGATCTAGTGGCTTTCAGCCCTTCCTGGGAGGTGGCACAGAGAGGTCCATGCCACATTCAGTGACAACATTCCCTTCTTATGTGAAGGCAAAAGCCTCAGGAAACAGGAGTGTCTTCTGATTAGAACCCACCCTCCAGTAGCCATTCACACAGTGCAAGGAAGGGCCCCACAAGTGGCTTGCTCTGGCTCCCTGGAAACTTCTGTGGCTTTCATCAGAGTTTACGAAAGTGAAACGAGGCCAGACATCTTTCCAGGGCCAAAATGGTTTGGAAACAAAAATATGCTGTGCAGAAAACCCACCTAAGCCAAGGCAGCTGAATAAGCACCCAGCTCGCAGCACAGGAAACCAGGCTGCCCTGTAAATAAAATTAACGTAATGAGACTCTGTCGCCATCCCACGTCTGAGTTAAAAAGTGATTTCTGCCAAGCCCTGCATCCAATCAGATAATCATGTCTCTGAATAGCATGAGACTTTTGGCTAGAGACTTTCCAATGGAAATTTGGAGCACCCATTCATCAAAATCTTTTTTTTTTTACAATCTGTCTCCCTACAGAATTATAGCATAGAGAGGACTTGCCCCATTCTGTGATTTTAGGAGCCAATTAATTACACCAAACTCTATATTAACTGAGAAATGGGCATAAGAGTGAACATATACTTATGGGAGCCAGGAAGGGAGGAAGGGAGGGAGGGAGACAGGGAAATACAGCGAGCCAGTGAGCGAGAGAGAGGTTTTCACTAAAGCATTTTTTCTATGGTCCCCAAACTAATAAAGAACTAATGACTTAGACACATCTCTGGCCCCTCTGCAATAGGGTACCCAATGAGAGTGGCTCTCAAAGGATTTATCCACAAGGAAAGCAAATTCAGTCACATAAACAAGAAGGGAGGGGAACTGCTATAGATATGTCACAGCCTTATCTCAATAGGCTTGGCTGTGTATTTAGATACTTGTTTGAATTAATATATCCCACTAAGTAACCTTGCTGTCTCCTGTCGCATGCTCAGTGAACAAGAGAAAGGCAATCAACGGCAGGTGACAGTATTGTATGTGCCCCTTGTTGCTGAAATCAATGACTAATCTTGCATGGCTGGAACAAATAAAAAGGTAGGGAATCTGCTCTGACTGCAGAATGCCTCATAATATTTGCATTGAAAAACCTTTAATAATAAGCTCAGCCATGGTTGTCAACTTTCTATAGAAATACAACAGATTAGCTAGTTGACCCCTACCATTTGATTAATTTATCCCTGCTCTACGTACATCCCTCTGAAAGCGTTCCTACATGACTTTGTGTTTCAGTAGGTTGACAATCTTCTCTTTCTTGGGTTACTCTCCAGGGCAACTAGGTCAGAACTCTACCCATTGTGGACTCCATCGAATAGTCCCAGTTGATTGACTATCGTTCAGTCTTGTAGACATTTTAGGGAGGATGATAGCTGGGAACGTGGCATAGTTAGAATTACCTAAGTGCAAAAATCTTAAAAACTTAACTTTGGAAGGAGGCCTAAATGTTTAGAACTGAAACTTGTAAAATAGGCTGGAAAGACGAAATAATTAGTCAAAAATAAAAAGCCTGATTATTTTTTTCATGTGTACCAAAAAAAATTTTTAAAGGTGGGGGAAGGTAGTTTAAAGAAAATTCCAGAAATGTCTGCTCCTGAGAGGTTGGAGGGGGATGGTGGAATGGAACTGCAGATTCTTGTGTATGCAAAATAAATCGTGCTACCCTATAGTGATAACAAGGTAAAAGAAAAGCCTTTGCTCTGAATCACCATAAAAAACAGCTTATACTCTCTAAACAGTAGTCTCCCCATCCATAAAATGGGAGTGTTATTAGAATTTTTGTAAGGATTAAACAAGATAAAGCACATAAAGTGATCATAAGTATGTCCCACAAATGACAAAATATACAATAAACATGGTCATAATTATAGTATCAATGCAGAGTATAAGTGTGCCAAATGTTGCCTACATGCCAAGGCTATGAAAGTTTACATTAACAATCAGTGTGCCACCTAGAATTACAATTCAATTCAAATACAAAACTCTTGCTCCAGTTATTTTAAAGCATAGTAAAATGTAATGATTTAAAGTTTTTATTCATTGTTAAAGCTAATTCTGAGGGGAGTTAAAAGAAAGATTGGAATATGTGAAGAATGACAGCATCATATACAGCAAAAAGCAACAATCATGAATAAAGATAGAACCTGACACATACATATGCCACAGTTAATGTCAATCTCAGCTAAGACCTATCAAAGAACAGCAAGCCAAATGCATTCTGTCTCCTCCTAATGGATTCTGTTTACTATCTTTAGCAAGACATCTTGTAACATAAGGGTGATTTTAAGATATTAAAAGTTAGCCTCTGGAGTTAAAAAATAAACACAAACAGAATCTACAAGCTCAGACCACCCCAGAGTTAGAAGTCTTTAGACTACCATTCAATTCAACTTTCCCTCCATGTAAAAATCCCCACCTGGAGAGCTGTTGGTTACACGTCTGAACACTAACAATCATGGGAGCTCAGTGCCTCCTAAGACTTTCTACCCCAATTTCACACAGTTCTAATAGCTAAAAAGTTCTTTGTCATGAATTACATTCCACATCCTTATTACAATTTCTACCATCTGCTAGAATAATGCAAAATTAATCTATTCTTTCTTCTACATAAAAGCCCTTTATAAATAAAAATTGTTATCAGTGTGGCCCTAAAATCTTTCTGCCTTAAGCCAAATATCCACAGTACCATCAGAGAAGTTTTGGGTTTTGTTTTAATTTCAGGGAAGTTCTCTGATCACTCTCCTCTTGGCTTATCACTGAATCAGCTACTACATACCATTCTCTGGTGTGAAGTGAGAAGCCCAGCTTAGGACAGAAACTTCAGGTCCCTCAGATTTCACATTAACCTGCTATTAATGCCATCCACAGAAAAATTAGAATGCTTAACAGCTACATCATTCTGTTCCCTAGCAGAAGACTTGATTTGTATAAAAATCTGTTCATGTATATGTTGAGAGCAGCCCAGATAGGTCTCCCCATCTCTGTTCTTCTTTGTTTCCTAACCTAAACAATTGTATCTGAATTTAATCATGATAAATGGAGTTGTCTTGGTTTGGGCTGTTTGTTCCAACCAGCTTAAACCATCTTGAATTCCATATTAATACGTGATCCTCAGTTTTCAGGCATTTGCACACCTTTTCAGCCTACATTTGGCTTTGTGAAAGGGGAGGGACAAGGGTAGGACAGGGCATCCTAGGCCACTCTCAGAGTAAAACCTCACAATCACATTCTTTATTGACGGAGTTCCAATTTGTCAACAGGAAATCAGTAAAAACTGTCAAATGACTTGCTGAAATTAATGAAGACCTTGATTTTTTTTCAATCATCTGATCTAGAAGTCTAGTAATCTATCAAAAAAGAAATCAAGAGTAATTCTTATGCCTGGCCTAAAGACCTAAATATAAAACACGACAGCATAAAACTTCTAGAAGAGAACAAACACAAAACATTCTCTGACATAAATCGTACCAATGTTTTCTTATGTCAGTCTCCCAAGGCAATAGAAATAAAATAAACAAATGGTACTTAATCAAACTTATAAGCTTTTACACAGCAAAGGAAACTATAAACAAAACAAAAAGACAACCTACATAATGGGAGAAAATATTTGCAAACGATGCAACTGACATGGGCTTAATTTCCAATGTATACAAACAGCTCACTCATACAACTCAATAACAGAAAAACAAACAACCCAATCAAAAAATGGTCAGAAGACCTAAATAGACATTTCTCCAAAGAAGACATACAGATGGCCAATAGACACATGAAAAGATGTTCATCATCACTAATTATTAGAGAAATGCAAATCAAAAGTACAATGAGGTACCTCCTCACACTGGCCAGAATGGCCATCATCAAAAAGTCCTTGATTATTCCTCAGGAACAAATACCTTAGGAAAACTCATAATATTTATGTTATCCATTTATGACATTTTCACCTTTCTGTTTTATCCATCCCTCTTTGTTCTAGTATATTGGAGGATGTGATTTCCTTCTATAGCCTTAATTTAATATATGTCCATTTTTCATGTATAGATTATATATTGCTGAGGGAAGCAGTGAGATGCTGTCATCACTGTTTGCTAACTAGACGAGATTTTAAACAAAAACTCTAGAATGATTTTAAAATCTATGTTTATCAGCAGCATTTCTACATAACACATTAATATCTTTGCTCATTTACATAATTCACAATCATCTGGCCAGAAATGCATTTTGGAACTTCTTCTCTATCCCTTGAGCCATATATAATTTTACATTACTTGTTCCTTGAAGAACATTCTTCTGGATTCCAAGATCCAAGAAAGACAAATCATGTCTGTTACATGTCACATCTAGCAGCATTACCTAACACACCACCAGGCTCATGGTACATACTCAAAACCTACTGTTTGACTGGAATATTACTCTGCATAAAACATAAATACTTTAATTCCATGACACGATTCAGCTCTCTATGTTCAAGTCATTAGATACTGATAGAGCCACGGTAAAAGTTAGCAATTCTAGAGAGAACGAACACAGTTTCTGCCCTCAAAAAGGTTATCAACTATTAGGGAAACAAACAAGTAAACTAAAAATTGAGATAGATGCGGGAGAAGAGTGGATCATGGGATGTTAACAGAAACGTAAAAAGGGGCACCTAATGTTACCGAAAGTGGTAACACTGTTCTCTCAGGGTCAAGATTCTGAAAAAAGTATTTTATCAAGCTAGTTTTCTCCAACTGCATATGCAAAAAGAATCAGTTTTGGAGTTTCAGAAGAGTTTCATCTTAACCAATTTTCTCCAGAGTCTAAAGAATACTGTTGCCATATATTGTTCCCATTCTACAAAAGGCAACAAGAATACCAATCACACAAATGGAATATACCCTCACACACCAAAAGACAGAACAGTCACAAGTCATGGAGAGGATGACCCATATGGAGTCCCAAACAAATACTTAACAACACAAACGGTCTTCAACGTCAGACACACGTCAGAACCAATTGGCAAAAACGCCCAAATAGCACTTTGTGCTCACAAACGGGCCTTGACGTCAGAACCAACCGGCAAAACACCCAAATCACACTTCGTGCTCAAAAGAGAAGTTTGCCGGGTGCACACCGGTGGACTTACTTGGTCTTGGAGCTTGTCAGCTCTTCCAGAGGCATCTTTCCGTTCCAGCAAGGGAAAGCATACATTGACAGCCAGTGCCAAGCAGGGGAGAAACAGTGAGGGGCCCCCAAATAAATGGTTTGAGCAGCTGCTAGGAATGTCCCTGCCAGACCCCTCTCAGGTCAGGGCCAGTGAGCCACGAGCAGACAGGTCCTCGCAGCCATCCCAAAGCTTCTTTATGCTGGCAGCCCTGCTCCGGAAAACCCGGGAGCCAGATATCGCGAGAGCCCAGCCTCACGCTGGGAACCAAAATCTGTTAGCAAAAGTAGGTCCAGCTGCCCGCTGCTCAAAAGCCAATAAAGAGACAAAGCTGGTGGAAAGGAAAGCTTGCTTTATTTTGGAGGCTGGCAACTGGTGGTTGGACTCCTGACAATCAGTGGGCAAGAGCTTTTATAGACAGAGGGAGGGGGCTACATGCAGAAACAGCACAGTCAGCTCTGACAGTCATCTTGACACTGGTCATCGGTGGTCTGGCCACCATCATGTTGATTGTTTTAAGTACAGCTAGTCTTCAGTTCCAGGGTCGGTTTGTTCCCATTTCTTTGAGGCCAGTTCTCAGAATTGTGGCAGCTTATGTCATGGCTACAGTCTGGTCATCATGTATTAACTTCTTGCACCTGGTGGGGGTTTCAGTATATAAGACAGCTCACAGAATATGGCTCAGAATATTATCTCTAGCCCTTGAAAAGGAACAAAAGGTCCTTGACTTTGCTTAATGACTGAACTTTTATTATTTAGTCTTGTTGGACTGTTTTCCTTTGTTTCTGCATTTTCTCACTTCTCTGATTAGACTTATTCTTCGACTCAAGTTTTTCCACAGACAAAAGGCAGGCTGAGGACGTGGCGGGGCAAGGACCATAGGGTCCTGCACCATTTCAATAACAGGGCCTGGCAGAACATGGCCAGGAAACTCTAGTTATAATCCTAAGTGGAGACTCCAGGTCTAATATAGTTTTGAGCTGCAAAGACATCCGTGACAGTACCTTTTCAGTATTTATCACACACACTTTCAAAGCTCATAATCTCCCCTTTTTTGACCCAAAAATCTCAGCTTTTCTGTTCTCCCTATCATGATGAAATTCAGAATATATGTGTTTTCCTCAATGCCAAAAAGAGTATTTTACCACATAAGAGGTTTTTATATGCTCACAAAATATAATATGTATTAAAGCAAGAGAACCATCTTACAAGCGGTCCTTGTTTTGATCTGTAGAGGATTCATAGCTGAATTTAGGAAAATGTTCTTTCCTCCAATAATTGCAATATCCATCTAATTCTAGCTGAAGCAAACTCTTGTCATTCTGCTTATTCACTTACATTCATAAGCAAATGTAATTTCCTTGAGAAAAAGTATGTTGCCTGAATTGGTAAGAAAGAAATAGGTAAAGTAATTATTCAAAAAAACACAAAAAACAAAAGAAACTTGGGCTTGCTTATTAGTTCTTTGGTACGGAGCCATGATTTGAGTTGGGGAGCTTGTGTAAGTGCACATCTCATGCCTGGTTTGGAAAGAAACAAGGAACAAACACACAGTTTATGGAGGTATAGGGGATCTTCTTTTGATCAATTACTATAGCATGTAATGGTAGCTTAACATATATTCATCCATAAATATGAAATGATAATCAATCAACTTGCTGTTTATTGATAGGCACAAGAAAACCAGCAAAGATGAAAACGTGACCTCCAGTATCTGCAACATGTGTTTCTGGCTGGCCAGTGTCTGAACTCCCTTCCTACCTTTGGAGAATTTATGTCACTTTACAAATAATATTTATAAGGGAAAAAGAACCTGCTCCAACTATAGAAGCTGCCAAAGACTCACTCCCCAGGTCCCCTGCAGCAAGAGAGAAAGGATGAGACCTACATTCTATCAAACAGGTCCACATGCCAAAGGCATTGAGTCCAGAGTGGATCACGGGCAGCACCCTGGGCCACTGGTGGTGCCAGTTGAGGACAGTGCACTGATACTCAGTGGCGACAGCCACGCCATCCTCAGCAGACTGACCCACTGGCAGGATTTGGTTTGTAGTTTCTGGCTTCCCTTTTCTTCTGCCTATTTTGCCAACCTAGTTTTCTATTCTTCCAAGCAATTCAGTGGCCTACCTAATGTAGTCTTGAAAAGTTCCTCTTCTGTTTAAAATACCCACAAATAATTTCTGTTGCTTGCCACCAATAACCCACAAACAAAATGGTCTTACCAATGACTCTCCTCCCTGATACTAATATCTGGGCTATTATTGTGTCCACCCCTCACTATGGTGATTCACCTTTTAGCATACCTCATTCTCTCGTGTGAAGTCCTTGAGGGCAGGCATAACTTTGGTTTTCTAAGTTATGTTTATAACACTCCCTTAGCCTATTGGCACATGAAAAACAATCCTCATATAAAACACTTATTCCAGGGCTTCCCTGGTGGTGCAGTGGTTAAGAACCTGCCTGCCAATGTAGGGGACACAGGTTTGAGTCCTGGTCCGGGAAGATCCCACATGCCACAGAGGAACTAAGCCTGGGTGCCACAACTACTGAAGCCTGTGTGCCTAGAGCCCATGCTCTGCAACAAGAGAAGCCACCGCAATCAGAAGCCCACGCACCACAATGAAGAGTAGCCCCTGCTCACCACAACTAGAGAAAGCCCGCAAGCAGCAACGAAGACCCAATACTGCCAAAAATAAAATAAAATTAATTAATTAAAAAAACAAACAAAGAGACAAAAAAACCCACTTATTCCAGTTCCCTGATGTACCCAAACAGGCCCCAGGGGACTAAGGAATCTTTGAATATCTGATTTTAGAAAAACCAGTTGAAACTATCAAATGCATAGCATCTATACCACATAATTATCATTAGTAATGTCTAGTATTTTATAACATGAATAGGTACTGTCTCAACTGATCTCCACATATTTGAGGAAGATGGTAAATATTTCTACCATCCCAACTCACACATTGAAACACCCACTATAATTTCCCCCCTAAACCATCCTCCTAGACTGTCAAGCAGCCAAAACACTAAAGTTGCTCCATAGGGATTTTAAGGAAGATATTTTTTTACTTCCATATCCCTCTTGAGCTAACAGTTAGACTTGAAGTGGAAGATTTTATATGCCTTTGTATATATAAGCACCTGGCAGCTGGTCACAGAAGTGAATGTTGTTATTACTATTGTGGTTGTTGTCAGGTACTAGGCTCAGTACTTTAATCCAAAGTATTTTTTTATTGGTTAATTTTTTATATTTCATTGAAATATAGTTGATTTACAATGTTGTGTTCATTTCTACTGTGTGGCCAAGTGATTCAGTTACACATCATTTTATCAAATACACACCACAGATCTTATGTAAGGCACTGTTCTTATCCCCATTTTACTGATGGGGAAATCGAGGCTCAGAGAAGCTGGGTAACCTGTCCTAAATCTCCCTGTTCATCCAGGATTCACTCATACACCTCTCTCACTCCCGAGACCACCTGCTCTGCCAGCACATCCTGCTTCCTTTCCCATCACACACCTCCTGCCCTCTCACTGTGCTCTCACTTCTCGTGGATGGATGGGGCCACCGCATCACACATAATGAAGTCACCTCCAGCCTGTCACTTCATTACTCAGGGGCTGAATCACAGCCCTGAGCTGCACCTTGCCCCCCTGCCTCAGCCCACACAGTCCCTGATCACACACTGAGCCCCAGAGCTGTCTCCTTCAGCCCTGAGAGAATGACAGAACCTCCCAGTTTATTTATCAGAAGAGCCCTAAGCCTTTAATAAATGACCACTTCAGAAACATAGTTTCAGAGATCTCTTGGAGGGCTATAATTGGAGATGGTATTGTCACGGGTGCGATGGAAGGCCGACTGTATTTGCTCCTCTGTCCTCTTATGTTCCCTTCAGGTACCACGTAAAGGCAGTAAAAAATAGCTTAGCCATGCCGAGATCTCCGCAAGGGTAAGCATTTCTCTGTCATTCTCTGCTACAAGGCTGAGGCCATCCTTAAAATGGAAATGCCTACTGAAATGACCCACTGGTGGCTTCCTAATGGCCTGTTTCATTGTTAAATGTCTCATTTTACTGATAAATCATTGAACCATAGCATCAATTGTGTGTGAGGCTAAAAAAACACCTTGCTGCGGATCTTTCCAGAAACAACCCTACCCCACACACAATGCTTGTTCTTTATTCCGCATTCTGGATTAGGTGATTCGCCTGCAGACTCCAATCTCCTTAGGGGAGGAATTTTCTGTTATTTGTTCAACACAATTCATTCCATGAGAAATCTCTGTGTACCTGGAGAGTAGCACATAAATAAAGCTACTTGAGAGCCAGAGCAAGAAAGAATATAGAAAATGTCATGTTTTGAGAAATGAAAGATACCATGGCTTCATGAATCTGAACATTACATTCATTTTACTTTTTTAAAGATTTATTTATCTTATATTATTTTATTTTTTTGGCTGTTTCGGGTCTTAGTGGTGGCACGTGGGATCTTTGTTGAGGCATGTGGGATCTTTTGTTGCGGCACGCGGGCTCTTTGTTGTGGTGCATGGGCTTCTCTCTAGTTGCGGTGTGTGGGTTTTCTCTTCTCTAGTTGTGGTGCGCGGGCTCTAGGGTGTGTGGGCTCTGTAGTTGTGGTGTGCAGCTTCCAGAGGGTATGGGTTCTGTAGTTTGCAGCACGTGGGCTTAGTTGCCCCATGGCATGTGGGATCTTAGTTCCCTGACCAGGGATCAAACCTGCATCCCCTGCATTGCAGGGTGGATTCTTTACCACTGGACCACCAGAGAAGTCCCCCATCACATTTATTTTAAATTAAAAATAAAGGTATATTTTTAAATTGTGATGATTCACTCCAGGAGAGGCACTGTTTTCTTCAATGTAAATGGAAGCTTTTCATTAACAAACAAAATTATATATAAAATAATAACTTACATGAAAAGAATGTCTTCAGAATTAGAGTATCTCAGCCTCTGGACCAAAGTATTGTGGAGTCAGTAAAATGATCTTTATGGAACTATATCATGACATGGGGGGGAAGCAATACACAAAATATTACCTATTCTTGAAATTATGACCACTCTTATACAGAAAAATTACATAAAATTTCCTAGATTTAAAGAACCTTGGGATAGTCGTGAGGCAAAAACTGGGGAGCATATACATACCAGGGGCTACAGTCCCCTGTATTAGTCAGGATAGGATGGGTTGTGCTGCAGTAACAAAGCAGCCCCCATAGCTCCATGACTACATACATATTGTTCCTTAATCCAAGTTCTCTGTGGTCCCATTGGCTCTCCAAGGTAGCACCTTCCAAGCCATGGCTCATCACTCAGCTCCCTTCCATCTGGAACATCTGTGCCATCTGAACACACGGCTTTCAGGGTTGCCCAGGCAAGTTGGAGGATGACACAGGAGACATTCCCTCCTGTTATGGACCAAATTGTGTCACCCCAAAATTCATATGTTGAAGCCCTAGCCCTCAGTGTGACTGTATTTGGAGACAGGACCTTTATTTTGATTAGTATGAAATGAGGTCCTACGGATGGGTCCCAATCTGATGGGGACAGTACCCTGATAAGAAGTGGAAGAGGCACAGGAACTTGTGCTGGATCTCCTTCCCTGCTCACCTGTGGGACAGCAGTGTGAGGTCACAGCAATCAGGGAGCAGTCTATAATGAGGAGGACAGCTCTCACCAGAAACCAAAGTTGCCAACACCTATTACCACAACTGTGAGGAAACAGAGGCCTACTGTTTAAGCCACCCAGTCCATGGTATTTTGTTATGGCGGCCTGAGCTGACTAATAACATGACTGCCTCAGCTCCAGGGTGACATACAACATATCTGACCCCAGACTACTAGTGGGAACTAGTGAGACGGCTCTGTTGACAGCATGGAGGCAAGAAGTTCTATTTCTCACACGCCCAGAAGGAAAAGAAGAGTAGGTATCAATGAGCACTGGCAGTGGCTCCTACACCTCCCCCCACACCTCCCAAATGAGGGCCAAACCAGCTCTGATCTGGGGAGAAAACAGACAGGATTTCAGGAAAATAAGAGAGAGCAGGAACCAGTAAGGAATTAGTTTCACTTCCATCCCTGTTGGATTGAGACACAAGGGACAGGAAGTGTATGAAATGAGTCTTGAAATTGTGGGTAATTTTGAGAATAGATGGTGACTATGAATCTACTCTTAGGTTTCTGAAAATAAGAGTTTCCCAAGGTCCCATGTATTGTCACGACACAAGGAAGCCACATTATGGCATATTGGGGAGGTGGTTCCCAGGGGTTTACAGGGATTTTGTTAGAAGATTTAAGTAGAAGATTCAAAAAGCAGTAACACCCCAAGATTGGACATAAAAATAATCCCAGGAGAGAGTCAGCTGGTGGCCCAGACATTACACTGACGAGGGGAACAGCAGCATCTTTTTGAAGCTCCCTGGTGCTGTGTCCTTCAAGACAGCGTTCACAGTAGGAGATGCCGACGACGGCTGGGTTTTATAGCTTCAATAAGGACAGCAGAGGCTGTGTGGCATTACTTGACAGACAGAGGCAAGATGAATGAAATTACCCTGAGGAAAAGCAAAGCCAAATTGGCAACCAGGGAGTCTTGATCCACAAAGATCTGTGACTACAGCATACAGACCACAGTATCCCAGGAGCAGGGTCTGGCATGTCAGGAAACCCTCTCCCAAGCAGAAAAGAAGTTGTGGCCCTTATGCCCCATAGCTCTAAAAATAATGTATAGCATTTCGTGGATCTCTCTGAATTTTAGAGGCAGATCATACCACACTTGGGAATATTGCTTTGAGCCATTTATCAGGTGACACAGAAAACTACCTGATTTCAGGGATGTTCAGAGCAAGGGTGTTGGCAGCCATTCCAGGATGTAGCATAAGCTGTCCTGCCACTAAGGCCATACGACCAACAGATATCATGGTGTTAGGAACACTCATGTTGAATAAGAATGCAGTGTATTTTCCCTGACAAGCCTCAATAGAAGAGTCCAGTGTGCATACCTTGGATTCTACAATAAGGCCATGTCTTTAGCAGAAGAAAACTACTTTCCATTTGAAAAACAGTTCTTGGAGTTCTAAGAAGCCCTAGTAGAATCTTAAGAGCCTGACCATGGGACACCAAGGAAGTATGTGTCTGGGTTGCCCATTATGAACTGATACTATCAGATCCATCAAACCATAATGTAGGGTGGCTGCAGCAGCATCCTTCCTATGATGGAAATGGTACCTCCAGGATCAGGCACAGACAGGTATTGAAGGCACACAGAACTTACAGGAAGAGGTAGCCCATCTCTCAACTCATGTCTTACATCCTCAAGGGGACAGATCCTACGAGAAGGTACGTGGGTCCAATTCTCTGAATGATCAGTTCTGGGTATTGATGCTGGCTGATGCTGCTGCCATGTAGAAGCCTGGTCAGAGATGGCCTTGAGGGGAACACTCCCAATGGGCAAAGATAAGAACAGGACATGTGGTCCTTGTTTTGTAACAGAGGAAGAAATGACCCGACCTGAAATGTATAATAATATCTAATTCTGGGCATTGCTGAATGGCTCTTCTTATTGGTCAGCTGCAGGGAAGGAATGAGATCAGAAGAACAGAGACAAAGGAATTTGGGGAACAGGCATGGGGTGAACTTGTTGGAAAGGACACAGAACATGCTCATGTTCATGTTTCATGTTAGAGTTCACTTTGACGTAACCATTACCCCAGAGCTTGCACAAAAGGCCCTTGGAACAGAGTTGCTATGGTGATGGTGACAGGAATGAAGGTGATGTATGGGTCACACAGCAAGGGACTCCTCTTACCAAGGTCACTGCTGAACACTCAGCCTGCCAAGAGCAGAGTCTGATGCACTATCTCCCAAGGAGACCTGCCAGCCACTTACTGGAATATTTATTTATCAGACAACTCTTATTTCAAATTTTACGTATTGGAATTGATACCTATTCCAGATATGGGATTGCCTTCCTGGCCTATAGTCCCTCTGTTGGAACCATGCACAGACTTACAGAACACCTTTACAGCTGCATATGCTACCAATCATTGCCAACTAAAAGACCCTTTTTATGGCGGTGGGCATTTGATCACTTGATCCACTAACCCTACTGTATATCACATCACTCAGAAACAGGCAGCCTAATGGCATGATGGAATGGCTCATTGAAGTCTCCTATGAGATCCACCTCAGGGACAACATCCTGCGAGTCTGGGACACTGTGCTCTGGGATTATGGAACTGAAGTAATGGCTGATAAACATGGTGCTGTGTCCCTAAAAGCCAGAATCAATTGATCAGAAAACCAAGGGATACAAGTGAGATAGACAACACTTATCATACCCAGTTTGTAGTTTTCGGAATTTGTTCTTCTTGTCCCTAAAATGTTAGGCTCTGCTGGGTTGGATTCCATGTAACCTTAACCTACAACTACCACCTTGCCATTCTGGGGCTCCTTGTGACAGTAGAACATCCAGCAAGAAAAGGCGTTGTTATATTGGCAGTTCTAATTAATCCCATTATCATGCAGAGGGAGGGATGCTGTTATGCAGTGATGGACAGGAAGGAGCCCAATATGGTACCACAGGGCTTCCCTGGGGCATCATTTAGTGCTTCCATGTTCAGTAATAACTGTAAATGGGAAACTGCAGAAACCACAGTTCAACAAAGGTAAAACCGTTGAGGACTCATATCCCCCAGAGATGAAGTTCTGAGTTACCCTTACAGGCAAGCAACTTGTCTGCACTGAAGTGCTAAATAAAGATGAGGGAAATATACAGTGAGAAATAGAGAAAGGAAATGAATATTGTGGCCTTAGAATGAGTTGCAGAAGTAGTAGCTGAAGTTTGTTCCATGAACCCTCATGTTTAAGCCTTTTGTAGACTTGGAGGGGTGAGCACAGCTTTGAAGTCTTTGTGAATGATTAAATATAGTGGAAAGCAAAAGGTATGGATGTACTATATTGAGTAGCTTTGTACCCTAATTCACGTCTTCCATCAAACCATTTACTCCAGCCACTGGCACAACAAGCTTCTACCTGGACGCTTTACCTGCAGTTACATATAACAGCACAACACTTCAGCTGCCTTGCTGCTTCCCTGGATCTGCTATGTGGAACATCTACAAGAACTCACTTGGCACTCACACATGGAAATCCTGAAAGTGCAAGGGAGTTAACGCTTTACAAGGAAACATTTAGTGATAGGGGATGGGAGCTGTGGGTAGAAAAATGCTCCTCTCTTCTGCTCCTTTGGTGGACAATTCTGAAACACCTGATCTTTCAGAGGGATATGGCAGAATCCAGCTGCAGGGGCCTCCATTGCTGATAGGCTCAAGGATGCACAATTCCAATTTTTAATCAGGTTTTTTGCTTTTTTGATGTTGAGTTATATGAGCTGTTTCTCTATGTTGGCTATTAATCCCTTATTGGTCATATCATTTACAAATATTTTCCTCCATTCAGTAGGTTGTCTTTTTGTTTTGTTGATGGCTTCCTTTGCTGTGCAAAAGCTTTTACATTTAATTAGGTTCCATTTGTTTATTTTTGCTTTTATTTCCTTTGTTTTAGGAGATGGATTCAAAAAAAATACTGCTGCGATTTATGTTAAAGAGTATTCTGCCTATGTTTTCCTCTAGGAGTTTTATAGTATCCAGTCAGATGGTTTCACCGGTAAATTCTACCAAACATTTAAAGAAGAAATAGTACAAATTCTTTACCAATTCTTCTGAAAAATAGAAGAGGAAAGAACATTTCCCAATTCATTCTATAAGGCCAAAGCCAGATAATGACATCACAAGAAAAGAAAACTTTAGACTAATGTCTATTATGAATGTAGATGCAAAAATCTTCAACAAAGCACTATCAAACTAAACCCAGAAACATATAAAAAGGAATGCAAACCATGACCAAATAGGATTTATCTCAGGAATCTAAGGTTGGTTTAACATCTGAAAATCAATCAATGCAATATTCCATAAAAACAGAAACAAATGGCAAAAGCCACATAATCATCCCAAAAGATGAAGAAAAAAAACATTTGACAAAATGCAATATTCTTTCATGATTAAAAGATTTAACAAATTAGGAATAGAAGGAAAGTTTCTCAATCTGATAAAGAGCATTTATAAAAAACCAACAGCTAACATCAAACTTAATGGTGAAAAAATGAGAGCTTTTCCCTTAAGATCAGGAACAAGACAAGGATGTTCACTTTCCTCACTTCTATTCCAATTGTACTGGAGGTGCTAGGCAGGGCAATCAGGCAAGAAAATGAAATAAATAACATCTGGATTGGAAGGGAAATAGTAAAGTTATCTCTAGCATATTCAGATGACGTGACCTTGTATATAGAATATCCTAAGAAACTCATTAAAAACTATTTGAATTAATAGACTAGTTCAGTGAGGTTGCACAACTACAAGAGAAATATACAAAATACAACTGTATTTCTATATACTAGCAATGAACAATCTGAAAATGAAATCAAGAAAACAATTTCACTTACAATAGCATCAAAAAGAATAAAATACTTAGTCATAAAGTATTTGAACAAATGATGTATAAAATTTACACTTCGAAAATTAGAAAACATTGTTCAAAGAAATTAAAGAAAAGCTAAACAAATAGAAAGACATCCATGTTCATGGATCAAAAGACTTAATATTATTAAGATGGCAATATTCACTAAAGCAATCTGCAGAGTCAACACAATCCCTATCAAAATCCCAGTTGGCTTATTTGCAGAAGAAATTGATAGGCTGATCCTCAAACTCATATGGAAATTCAAAGGTCTCAGAATAGCCAAAACAATCTTGAAGAAGATGAATAACATTGGAAGACTCACTGTCTTAGTCCATTTAGGCTGCTTTAACATAATACCATAAACTGGTTGCTTATAAAAACACATAAATTGGGACTTCCTTAGTGGCGGAGTGGTTAAGAATCTGCCTGCAAATGCAGGGGACACAGGTTCAAGCCCTGGTCCAGGAAGATCCCACGTTCTGCAGAGCAACTAAGCCAGTGAGCCACAACTACTGAGCCTGTGTGCCACAACTACTGAAGCCCATGCACATAGAGCCCGTGCTCCGCAACAAGAGAAGTCACCGTGATGAGAAGACTGCACACCACAACAAAGAGTAACCCCCACTCACCGCAACTAGAGAAAGCCCACATGCAGCAATGAAGACCCAACGCAGCCAAAAATAAATTAATTAATAAAATAAAACAAAATTTTCAATTTCTGGGGGCTGTGAAGTCTAAGATGCCTGCACATTTGGTATCTGGTGAGAGCCCTATTCCTGGTTCATAAATGGTCTTTTTTTCTCCATGTCCTCGCATGGTGAAAAAGGGATGAGTGAGCTCTCTGGAATCTCTTTTATAAGGACATTAATCAGATTTATGAGAATTCCACAAATCATGATCCAAGCAACTCCCAAAGGCCTCACCTCCAAATACACTAGGATTTAACATAAGTTTAGGAGGACAAAAGTATTCAGTCAATAGCACATATTCCCAATATCAAAACTTAACTACCAAGGCACAGTAATCAAAACAGTGTGGCAACTGGCATAAGGATAGATATGTACCCCAATGGAATAGAATTGAGAATACAGAAATATACCCTCACATATATATGGTCAACTGATTCTTGACAAGGGTACTGGAACAATTCAATGAGGGAAAGAAAAGTCTGTCAACAAATGGTTTTGGGACAAGACATGAAAATGCATAAGAATCAAGTTGTAACCCCTTCATCACACACCATACACAAAAATTAACTCAAAATGGATCACACACCTATCTAAGTGTAAGAGCTAAAACTAAAACTCTTAGAAGAAAATATAGAAGTACATCTTTATGACTTTGGGAAAGGCAAAGCCTTCCTGTAGTTAACAACAGAAGCACAAGTGACAGAAGAAAAGATAGATAAATCGGGCTACATCAAAATTTAAAACTTTTGTGCTCAAAGGATACCATCAAGCCCATCATCAAAAAATCTAGAAACAGGGCTTCCCTGGTGGCGCAGTGGTTGAGAGCCTGCCTGCGGTTGCAGGGGACACGGGTTCGTGCCCCGGTCCGGGAAGATCCCAATATAGGAAGGGTGGGAGGGAGACGCAAGAGGAAGGAAATATGGGGATGTATGTATATGTATAGCTGATTCACTTTGTTATACAGCAGAAACTAACACACCATTGTAAAGCAATTATACTCCAATAAAGACGTTAAAAATAAAAATAAAAAAAAAGGATACCATCAAGAAAGTGGAAAAACAATGTACAGAATGGGAAAATATACTTTCAAGTCATGTATCTGATAAAAATACTTGTATCTAGAATATATAAAGTACTCTTAAAATTCAATAATATAAAGAAATAACTCAATTGAAAAATGGGCAAAGGATCTGAATAGACATTTTCTCCAAATATATACTAATGGTCAGTAAGCACACAAAAGATGTTCACCATTGTTAGCCATCAGGGAAAGCAAATCAAAGCCTCAATGTGATATCAATTCACACCTCCTACGATGGTCAAAATCAAGTGTTGCCAAGAATGTAGGGAAATTGAAACACTCATACATTGCTAGTTGGAATGTAAAATGGTACAATCACTTTGGAAAACAGGTCAGCAGTCCCTCAAAAGGTTAAACATAGAGTTACCATATGACCCAGCAATACCACTCATAGGAATACAGCCAAGAAAATTGAAAATATGTCCACCAAAAACTTGTAAAATATACCAATGTTCCTAGCATCATTATAATAGCCAATAAATACAGAAAACCCTAATGTCCACCAACTGGTGAATGGATAAATAAAATGTGGTTTGTTCATACAAGAAAATGTTTCTTACAATAAAAAGAAACATAGTGCTGACACACTCTGCAATATGGCTGAACCTTGAAAACGTGCTAAGTGAAAGAAGCCGGTCTCATGTGATTCCATTTACGTGAAATTTTCAGAATAAGCAAATCCATAGAGACAAAAAGTAAATTGGTGGTTACCAAGATCTGGGAGAGGGTTGGGAGGAAATGGGAAGTGACTTCTAATGGGAATAAGGCTTCTTTCTGAGATAATGAAAATGTTCTAAAACTTGACAGTGGTGACAGCTGCACAACTTTGAATATACTTAAAACTATTGAATGGTACCTTTTAAATGAGAGAATGTTTTGTTATTTGAATTATATCTCAAGAAAGCTTTCTTTTTAAGGATGAAGAAACTAAAGAATGCACCCTTGCCTTGGCTTTTCCTCTAATCCTGTTTTCATCTCTCAAGCCTATTTCCAGGATCACCCTTCGTAATGAACTAGCTGCACGCAGCCCTGATTCAGGCTCTGCTTTCTGGGGAGAAGACAGGATGGGGATAGGTGCTGGAGAGTACTTTTCTCCTTGAAGAAAAAGTGAAAAGGTGGTACCACTAACAACATCGTCACCTGGGGAGCTGTACAAGGTTCTTTACCTGTTGTGCTTTCTTGCATTGATGGGATAAAGGGCAAACCCCAAATCCATCCCTATTTTCTCAGAGCCTTTCCTCACACAGACTTTATGAATCAGGGTAAATATGATATCACTTATATGTGTAATCTAAAATATGACAAAGTTGGGGACTTCCCTAGTGGCTCAGTGGTTAAGAATCCACCTGCCAATGCAGGGGACATGGGTTCGATCCCTGGTCCAGGAAGATCCCACATGCCGTGGATCAACTAAGCCCGTGTGCCACAGCTACTAAGCCTGCACTCTAGAGCCGGCGAGCCACAACTACCGAAGCCCCTGGAGCCCATGCTCCACAAGAGAAACCACCGCAATGAGACACAGCCGCAGGGCAACGAAGAGTAGCCCCGCTCGCTGCAACTTTCTGTTTCACCGCAACAGAAAGCCTGCGCGCAGCAATGAACACCCAACGCAGCCATAAATAAATAAATTAATTTTTTTTAAATGACACAACTTAACTTATCTATGAAACCAAAACAGACTCACAGACATAGAGAACAGACTTGTGGTTGCCAAAGGGGAGGGGGGTGGGGGGAGGGAAGGACTGGGAGTTTGGGATTAGCAGATGCAAACTAGTACATACAGGATGGATAAACAATAAGGTCCTACTGCATAGCACAGGAAACTATATTCAATATCTTGGGATAAACTATAATGGAAAATAATATGAAAAAGAATATATATATGTATAAATGAATCACTTCGCTGTACACCAGAAATTAACACAACATTGCAAATCAACTATACTTCAATAAGATTAAAAATTTAAAAAAAGAGGGCTTCCCTGGTGGCGCAGTGGTTGAGAGTCCGCCTGCCGATGCAGGGGACACGGGTTCGTGCCCCTGGTCTGGGAGGATCCCACATGAAGCGGAGTGGCTAGGCCCGTGAGCCATGGCCGCTGAGCCTGCGCATCCGGAGCCTGTGCTCCGCAACAGGAGAGGTCACAACAGTGAGAGGCTCGCATACCGCAAAAAAAAAAAAAAAAAAAAAAGTCCCAACATTAATTTAGGGTTTTTTAAAATACTGGCATAGAAATAAATACGAGATAATTTTCCCTCCCTCATCTCTAAAAGCCTTGAGTTCTGAGCCTGGACACCCTATTTTCAGGACACATCACTGTTTTTGTTGCAGAGCTGTCAGGCATTCAGACAACGACCAGCTGCCAAAGCTTTCCTTGGGGGAAGGACAGGGAGATGAGAGAACCTATTCTAGGGAGGATAAGCAGGGACCTGGTCTGATTCTGGATCTAAGATGTACAGAATGTGCCTGCCTCCTACACAGTCTAGAGCAGGAATCTGTAAACTTTTTGTGGCAAACAGTATCTATTTTTTGGCTTTGTGGGCTACAAAGTCTCAGCCACGACTATTCATGTCTGTTCTTGTAGTGGGAAGGCAGCCAAAAGCTTGCTGTAGACAATAAAATGGAATGAGTGTGGCTGTGTTCCAATAAAACTTTATTTATGGAAACTGCCTTTCTTATCATAGAAATTTTAATTTATCATTTTCATGTGTCATGAAACATTATTCCTGTTTTGATCTTTTTCAACCATTTAAAACTGCAAAACCATTGTCAGCTTGTGGGCCAAACAAAACCAGTAGTGAGAGAACTTCTAGGAGGGGGTAAGTAAGTGCCACTGCCCTTAGCAAAGCTGTAAACTGGGGACCAAAGAAAGGGCCCTGCGCTTGTGCTTGGTGTAAAGCAGGGCACTCGCTCCAGGTGGACAATGCAGCCTGGGAAAGGGACCCTGACTTAGGAAATTATGTGTTTGCTGGGCAGGGGGGGGAGGTGTCATGCACATACCTATGCAATGAATCCCAGATTTTTCTAGGATCCACAGTGAAGGAAGACATCACCCCAAGCTGACTTTGAATTATTTTCCTCCATGAAGAAAAGAGGCTTAAAATATACTTAATTTCCTTATTTCTTTTTAGATTTTATTGAAGTATAGTTGATTTACAATGTTGTGTTAATTTCTGCTGTACAGCAAAGTGGCTCAGTTATACACACGCACACACACACACACACACACACACACACATATATATATATATATATTCCTTTTCATATTCTTTTCCATTATGGTTTGTCACAGAATATTGAATATAGTTCCCTGTGCTACTATATTGTTTTTAATTTGAAGTTTATAGCATCCAGTGCTAAAATAGTAATTTCAACTTTCTGTATGTCCTCAGAAAAAGGCCTGTGTACCTGTTCCTGAAGGCTAGACCCTGGGGAATATCAGGTCAGGGAGAGACTAGAATCTGAATCCAGAAACAGGAACTCTCAGGTCAAGAAAGTGTTTAATAGCAACATAAAGTAACCTCTTTTTTTCTTCAGCTAAACTCTCTCATTGCCAGAGGACAGCCAACTTGTACCCTCTGTGAGTGGAAGCATAGCCTAAAGCTGTCTACCACAAGGGCAGACTTCCTTTGAAATCTAGAGCTTTATCTCAGGAATGCATATGAATTTGTGTTCTCCTCTATAGCCTAGCTGTGTGTTTGTTTTAATATAAAAATAGCATGTTAAACTTTTTACCGTCAGAGAAAACCGTTACTCCTTAAAGATGCATTGTGTTTACCCTGCAGCTTTGAGGGCCCCCAGGCAAGCCACCGCACTCCCCAGGGGCACACACACTGTATCTGAGGAGCAAAAAAACACATCAGGCTGCAGATTTTCAAGATTCCAATCAGGCACTGGATACTCACTTTTCATTAACAGGGCATGATTGATATGGGTTTAGAGATCCCATCTTCTGTTATAGGACACTGGTTCTCAAAGTGTGGCCCCAGGATCAGCTACAACACCACCTGTGGACTTGTTAGAAATGCAGATTCTCAGCTGCATCACAGAACCACTGAATCAGCAGGTCTGAGGGTGGAGCCCAGTGACCCGTATTTAGTAAGTGCTCCAGGGGACTTTCATGCTCCTTCAAGTTTGAGAACTGCTTCTACAGTGGAAAGAGTTGGAAAGAGCCATAAAAACCTTTTAAAACTTCATTACTTCATCACTCAGCCATGAAAAAGAATGCAATTTGAAGCAACATGGATGGACATAGAGACTATCCACTTAAGTGAAATAAGTCAAACAGACAAAGACAAATATCATATGATATCACCTATATGTGGAATCTTTAAAAAATGATATAAATGAACTTATTTACAAAACAGAAATAGACTCATAGACATAGAAAACAAACAAAATTATGGTTACCAAAGGGGATAGCGGAGGAGGGGGTTAGATCAATTAGGAGTTTGGGATTAGCAGATACACACTACTATATATAAAATAGATAAACAACAAGGACCTACTGCATAGCACAGGGAACTATATTCAATATCTTGTAATAACCTATAATGGAAAAGAATCTGAAAAAGACTATATATATAATAACTGAATATATACATATAACTGAATATATATAACTGAATCACTTTGCTGTATACCTGAAACTAACACAGTATTGTAAATTAACCATACTTCAATTTAAAAAATGGTAATTAAAAACAAGTTCACTGTGACTAATCTCTCCAATCTCTCTCTGCCTCCTCTTCCCCATCTGTAGAATCAGGGCACCACTTTGCTCTCAGGATTGCCTTGAGAATTAAATCAGATCTACCCAGACAACCAGAAAACATGACACAGCACCTGATGATCACAAGTCCAGCATGAATTTTGTTTTCCTCCTTTCCCAGCTTGAACCAAATATTAAAACAAAGGTATGTAAGTACAACTGCAAGTAATGATCTATTTCCATGAGATGATATGAGAGATGTGGCTGAAACATTTCCCCAGGAGACACCTTCACCACATCCATCCCTTCCATCTACATTATTTGCATATTCCTGAAGTTCAGCGTATGAAATTTTAAAATCAAGTCATTATCAAATTGAAAACTATTTAGGCTAAAAAGTACTGTTGACAAATCAATTTTCCAGCAGCCTATGTTTTTCTTTGATTTTACGAGTTCCTTTGGGAGCATTCATTTATAAATTATCCAATTTAAAGGAGGAAAAGCTCTCAGAAATACCAGCTTCAAAGCATAGCATATTGTAAAGGGCACCATTTCCTTATACATCCCAAATTGAGAAAAATCTTTAAAGTTGCCTTCTGGTTTCCCACAAAATCACAGATTATACCCACTCGTCTTTATTCTCACTCTTCTTTCCTCATTTATTCAGGCAAACTGTTCAAAAAAAACTTTGAATAGCTATCAAAATTCAGATATACAGAGAAAACAAATATGCAAACAAACCAAAAAAATCCCTTTAAAATATGCATAGGGGAGTTACATAAGTGTGTTTCTCCAGTTTTCTTCTTTTTAATAATATTAGAATACTTTTGTACAGAATGCAGTGATCTACATGACATACATGTAAGTGTACATACACATGTGTTCCTACATGCCTGCCCTCTCTCACAAACACATACACACAAATTCTACTTTCTACATAACAGATAGAATAAACCTTAAGACAGGCTCCCAAATGTTGAATTTTCAATTACTTGTGAAAGAATTAAATGGAAGTTTATGGATAAAAACTTGGCTCTGAAAATACCAGAATAACCCAGAAAATTTTGGGGTTATGATTCAGGGGGTTATTTGGGGTGGGGACCTATTTTAGCTTACTTAAGAGAATACCCTGTTTTTAAATTTTTTCAAATTTTTTTTACTACCACTACAGCCTCAAGTAGAAACCATTTATAAACCATTGGTTAACTGGTTAATTCTGAGTCCTTCCTTTAGAACAGTTTCCCAAAGAGCTTCCATGAGGCAACATCTTGCTGACCTGCTTCTGATGACTGTACGCTCCTCTACAGAACTTGGACGCTGCATTTCTTATGTCATTTTGTCACTCACTGACATAATTTTCTCTATGTCTCAATCTATATGAGTTTATGGTATTTCAGAAGCAAAGTAGATTTGTCTAATTATTTGACTGAGATTGAAAAAGAGTAAACTTTCTAAACCTGGCATTTGGGATCTAATTGTGGTGAATATCCTTCTGGAATATTCTCGCACAGCACTGCACACTATCAAAGAATAAATCAAAGACTATCAGATAAAGAAGATGTGGCACATATATACAATGGAATATTACTCAGCCATAAAAAGAAACAAAATTGAGCTATTTGTAATGAGGTGGATAGACCTAGAGTCTGTCATACAGAGTGAAGTAAGTCAGAAAGAGAAAGACAAATAACGTATGCTAACACATATATATGGAATTTAAGAAAAAAAATGTCATGAAGAACCTAGGGGTAAGACGAATAAAGACACAGATCTACTGGAGAACGGACTTGAGGATATGGGGAGGGGGAAGGGTAAACTGTGACAAAATGAGAGAGAGGCATGGACATATATACACTAACAAATGTAAGGTAGATAGCTAGTGGGAAGCAGCCGCATAGCACAGGGATGGATATCAGCTCGGTGCTTTGTGACCGCCTGGAGGGGTGGGATAGGGAGAGTGGGAGGGAGGGAGACGCAAGAGGGAAGAGATATGGGAACATATGTATATGTATAACTGATTCACTTTGTTATAAAGCAGAAACTAACACACCATTGTAAAGCAATTATACCCCAATAAAGATGTTAAAAAATAAAAAAAAAAAAAAGAAGAAGGAGGAGGAGTGGGGGGAAAGAGAAAGGGAAAGTTTCTGTTGAGTTTATTTCCTTGGCAAGAGAAAACACAGCCGAGAAGACATCATAGAATGGCTGAGGAGGAGGGAGCCCAAGGAATCTGGGTTTCTTAAGCACGAAAAAGTGGTGTGGTTCAGGTGGTTAGACTTACTGAGGGTGGCAAACTACAACTCCAGGTTAGACAGAATGAGTTCATAAGTCTGAATGTGGTTGGTTAAAATAAGTCCTCTGTTCCTTCTAGAAAAAAGAGAAGACTCTGAAGACAGTTACATCCAATGAGGGAAATATTCTGGAGTCACTCAGTTATAGGTCCTTTAACATCTTTTGTTATGATGAAACACAGCATTCACACATACACATTTGTACAACACTGACATTGAAATAATGTTGATATTTGGAGATAATATAGCATGCCAGTTAAGAGCTGGCATGAAATCAGACCACCTGGGTATCAGCCCCAGCTCTGACACTTATTGGTTGTTTGATGTTGGGAAGGATGGTGTAATCCCTCTCAGTTTTAGTTTCCTCATCTATGAAATGGGGGCAATAAAAGTACTCTTAGATATGATATAGTTATGAGGATTATATTAAAACATTTGTCCATATGTATTAGTAAATGAAAGACATTAGAAATAGCTTCCCTGCTGTTGATGGATATACCTTGTCATTTTTCTATCTCTCCCAAGAGAAATTAAGATTCTAGGTTGCCAAGTGACACAAATATTCACCTAACACTGATCCATTCATTCAACGATTTGTGTTTGTGGAGTGCCTACCAGATAACCGGCCTGGCAGAACTCACAGTCTAATGGGAAACACAAATACACACGTAATTAAGAGGTCATGTTGGGAGGAGAATAAATAGGGCATAATGAGAAACAGGAATGGTTTATTTCACAAAGGAATTGTGACTGTCGAGGTAGATAATTCTTTAGGAATCTGAGATAAGGTAAGCTCACCTATAAATAAGAGACACTTAGGTAAAATGTTCTGGGAATATACTCTCAGTTATAATGCCTGCCCAATTAGCAAATATTTTTGAGAACTTTCTTTTTGCTGGGAATTGCAGATACATGCGTTTCTGCTCTAACATTAAATACATTTTACTGAAAATTTTTGCATCCTGTATTATGGGGAAAAATAGGATTGGAGGCAGTTCAATAAAAACTTAAGAAACTTTGGAATAGAACTTTAACACGCATACACTAATAATCTTAATAAAAATTATTAGCACAAGTAAATCTTTAGCATCATTTGAACCTACCCTCTTTGGCAAGCCCTATACCTTGGAGTTTGCTCTCCTCCCACACGTCCTCCTCAGAGGTGTAGGGCCTGAAGACATTTGATTTTAATAGAAGCCAGTTTCATCAAAATTAAAACCATAAGGTGGGCTCGCGGCAGTGCTGGGGATGGTGGGAGCCGGAGCCGGAACAGAGGCAGGCTCGAGGCCAGGCTCCGTACCCACCACCCACGCATTCGCCCATGCATCCCCGCGCCTCCCCGCGCATCCCATCCCCCCGTGCATCCCGGCGCCTCCCCGCGCATCCCAGTGCAACCGCGTGCTTCCTCGCATATCCTCGCACATCCGCCACCCTCAGCCAGCAGGATGGACAGCGCGTTGGGGGTCCTGGGCTCTGGAGACCAAGACCCCACCACCAAGCTCTTTTCATGGTGCTGGGCGCAGGGGTGACAGAGCTCAGTCACCAGCTGCTCTACATGGAGCTGCCCATCAGACGGGTCATGAGCCAATACCCACACCATTGAGACCAATGTGCTGGGGAGGAAGGTCCTCTACCCTCCAACCTTCTTCACCTATGTCAAGGACATTGTGCAAGTGGATGGGAAGATAGGCTGTTCCGAGGCCTGAGCTGCTGGCTGACGTCCACTGCCCTCTCCACCGTGACCCCGGGCAGCATGAAGAAGATTTTCTCTCCAGATGATATCGAGCAGGTTTCCAGCAAGGATGACACGAAGACTTCTCTGAAGACTGTGGTGAAGGAGACCTGCTACCTGATGATGATGCAGGGAATGTCCCACATATTGGGTCACCCCTTACGGGTCATCTCAATAGCTGCACGGTCCATTTTGTGGGACTGGAGACCAAGTACACTGGAGAGTTGAGCTCCATTGGGAAGATTTTCAAAGATGAGGGGCTGCTGGGACTCTTTGTCAGCTTAATCCCTCACATCCTGGAAGATGCAGTTTTCTTGCAGGGCTGTAACCTGCTGGCCACTTCTTCAGTGCCTACCTGGTGGATGACAGCTTCAGCCAGGCCCTGGCCATCCATTCCAAGCTACCCCACAGGGGTGGCAGTGGCATGCCGACCTACCCCTTCCTGCTGGTGGGCGATCTCATGGCTGCAGGCCGGGCTCCCCACTCACTCCCCAGAGTTCAAATCCAGATCCACTGCTGGAAGGACCTGAGTGGGCAGGGCAAGCCTTTCCGTGGCTCCAGACTGCCTTTCCACCACCAGGTGTCATCATGCTTTGCCCTGGAGTACCCCGAAGCATCTCAAAAAACACTGTCTCTTAAACAACAAAGACCAAAGAACAAAGTATAGCACAGGGAACTATACTCAATATTTTGAATTAACCTTTAATAGAAAAGAATCTGAAAAAGAATACATAAATATATATAACTGAATCATTTTGCTGTACACTTGAAACTAACACAACATTGTAAATTAACTGTACTTCAATTTTTAAAAAAAGAAACACACACACACACAAACCCACACTATCTCAGCCTGGCCACCGTGAATGAGGCCTGATCATCTCCAGGCACCTGTTACATGACCAACCCAGCAACACCTAGATGTGCTCCAGCCCAGGTGGGCTCTGGGTTCCATATTTGCCATGTGTCTGCACAGAAGCAGGGGATGGGTGGAAGTGAGCCTACACCCAGTGGCTTGGTCACTGTTAGACCTGAGGAAGCAGGGTGGCATTGAGGAATTGGGGCAGAATCCCCTTCCATTGCAGATTTGCCGAGTTTGCCTTGTGCTGGGGCCAGAGAATGGCTTGTGGAGGCCCAGGTCAGAAGGCAAAGACTCAGGGGGTCAGGTACCACCCCCCATTCACACCCCTCGAGTTGGCCCCAGCTATCATCCTTCAGCTCAGCTGGGAGCATCGCTCTCCTACTTTGTAAATAGGGTGTGATCCCCTTTCAGGAGGCCACCGTCATGTCTGGGCACGTGCTAGGAAGTCCTGGCTAGGTTCTGCTTTCATTTTTCTCAGCACTACTTTTCTGATAAGAAGAAGGCAGCACCTTCTAAATGGGACATCGTGTGACTGCTCAGAACATGTCCCCCTCTTCATCAGTTTCATGGTGTCGCCTCATGTGCAGGACCTGGTCACCGTGCAGCTGTGAACACCCAGAAGTTAGGCAGATCAGGGTCTCTAGTCCTTCCCAGTTTAAAAGTTCCTAATAAGATCTGACCTTTTCTCCCTCAAATAAATGTATTGGTGGTGATTTGAGGGAAAAAACCCCTACACTCTGAAGGGGATCAGAACATGCCACCCCCAAATATGCCATCCTGCTATATGGATTATTTTGAGCTTCATACACTTGAGGAATAGCAGGTGCAAGAAAGGGTCTCTGACCTCCCTCTTTCTACCTAAAAGCAGGACATACAATTTCATATGAGAAAAGTGCTCTCCCTGCACCAGGAAGAAGAGAACATTCTTATCTCCAGACGTGAAAAGTTGACACCACGATGAATCTGTGCAAACAAGCCTACTAAAATAACCTTTATCTCCCATTAGTTTCCCCCACATATTTCCTAACTTGCCCACAATTTGGCAGCCCCGCCCAGCCCCTTTTCCCTTTGTCATGTCTGGTCTCCACAGCAAACTGTTCTTTGTTAACATGGCATGTAAGTTTCCAGGTCTATCCCATCCTTACAATATCTCTGTCTTTTCTATGAAGGCTTTCATGCCACATAAAATATTAACATCAAGTAAAATTTGTATGTTTTTCCTCCTATTAATCTGTCTTTTGTCAGTTTAATTTACAAGCCTTATTACACAACCTAAGAAGACAGAAGAAAAGTCTTATCTTCCCTACAAATCCAATAGTACCTAGGATTCCACACCCACTATGTTTTTAAAACATGGGGAAATATCTTTGCAACATCTTTATCCACACTTGCAGTCTCTCCTAATAACTTAAAATAGTAGAAAGTTAGCAGTTCCTAAAGCCACTAAATCATCTGTTTCTTGCATAAAGAAAGGTACACTGGCCAGAGTTTTAGGTGTTTTCCTTTATAAGGCTAAATTTTCTTCTTTAATTGTAAGAAAGCTTACATTGGATCATTTCAAAACATGAACCTGCTGGGGACTTCCCTGGTGGCACAGTGGTTAAGAATCTGCCTGCCAATGCAGGGGACACAGGTTCAAGCCCTGGTCTGGGAAGATCCCACATGTTGCGGAGCAACTAAGTCTGTGTACCACAACTGCTGAGCCTGCACTCTAGAGCCCGCGAGCCACAACTACTGAAGCCCGCATGCCTAGAGCCTGTGCTTCACAACAAGAGAAGCTGCTGCAATGAGAAGCCCGCGCACCGCAATGAAGAGTAGCCCCCACTTGCCGCAACTAGAGAAAACCCACGTGCAGCAACGAAGACCCAGTGCAGCCAAAAATAAATAAAATTTTTAAAAAACAAAAAAAACATGAATCTTCTGGGCCAACTCATATATGAATCAACACAACTTCCTCTTAAATGCCATCTTTCCATTATTCACAACCTTAAGAAACACACACTGCTTCGGAAAAAATCCTATGACCGGGCATGATCCCAAATCACAAATAATTCACAGTTTAGTAGGAAAGGTAGTCACACTCAAATCATACTGTCTTAAAATAACTACTTTATTAGAGAGAGAAAGAAGGGCTAGAAGAAATCGTGGTATACAATGATGAAATTTCTGGAGCTAACTTTGAAAGATTTCTCAAGTTGTTTATAATAGAAGAAACACCGAAAAAAGAAGAAGAAGAAGAAAGAGAAGGAGAAGAAGGAGAAGAAGAAGAAACATGTTGCTAGGCAGAAGGGAGTCTGGGAATACACTTCAAGAAGAAGCAACTGGAAATGCAAAGATGTAAGGTCCCTCCTCAGAGCACAGAAGAAGAAGGTCGCTCTATCTCTCTTGTCTCAACAATTTTTTGACATTTTATCCCTGACTCTTCTGGTTCTAATAATCATTGGGAAACTGTGGTCAGGCCTTATTTACTCAAACTCAACTTCTCCATTTTCTTGTGAGGATGTTTTGGAGAGTGGAGGTGAACAGGGGTGAAGAAAACTGTCTCCAAGCCTGGATTTGGCTATTCTCCTAGGTGAGGACTGTAAACAATCTCTCACCCGGAGTGGGTGCAGGTCTTGGGAAAATAGCTCCACTGGTTTAGAAGATGGCTGTGTGCATGTGGGATGGCAGAAATGGAGACCACAAAAGGTGATTGATAAAATCCTCACCAGGAGACAAGGAGAGGATTTTAACTCAGTCCACTGAGAAACTGGGAAGATGCTGAGAATTCTGCTACAAGTGCTACATGATGATGATGGTGGCGAAAAGTTTTAATAGAATTTTTTAGTATACTCCAGTTATTTGCTCTATAGTATCTAATGGAACCCTTCCCAGTAATCCCTAAAACATGCAATAAAACTCTTGATTTGTAGTTCCTTTGGAGGGAGGATCAGGAGATGTGCCACATGGGAGATGAAAAATTCCCATTCCCACATAATAGAAACAGAGTAAGAGAGAACATTTAAGAAGAGCTTTAGTGGGATGACATATTTAAATTCCTGAAATAAAAAGATTATCAACAAAGAATCCTATATCCAGCAAAAGTATCCTTCAAAATTAAATAAATTAATAATAATAATTTTATATATTATAATAATAATATATACTTTTAAATAATTTTAATATATAACAATTATATATTATATAATTACTATATGATTATTATATATTATATTAATATAATAATTATATTTTATATAATGTTAATATATAATGATATTATATTTTATATAATTTTAAATATAATAATAATAATTAATTAATTAAAATTAAATAAATATGAAATAAAAGAAGAGCTTTGGACTTCTTAAAACCACGACCTAGCTGTTGGAATCAGTCTTGTCTAGATTTTAAGGAACCAGGAGACTCCAGTTAACATTGAGTTAAACCTGTGATCTTTGTTTACGTTAACTTTTTTTTTTAATATAAATTTATTTTTTGGCTGCATTGGGTCCTCATTGCTGCATGTGGCCTTTCTCCAGTTGCGCCGAGCAGGGGCCACTCTTCGCTGCAGTGTGTGGGCCTCTCATTGCGGTGGCTTCTCCCGTTGCAGAGCACAGGATCTAGGCAAGCAGGCTCAGTAGTTGTGGCTCGTGGGCTCCAGAGCGCAGGCTCAGCAGTCGTGGCCCATGGGCCTAGCTGTTCCGAGGCATGTAGGATCCTCCTGGACCAGGGCTTGAACTCACGTCCCCTGCATTGGCAGGTGGACTCCCAACCACTGTGCCATTAGGGAAGTCCTGTTTATGTTAACTTTTAATATCCTATGTTTATCCCTCCTGACAGCAATTTTATGCACTTTTCACACAAAGACATTGACCTTTGGATGTGTTCCGTAGGCAACCAATTGCCCAAAAGGGACTAACAGGAGTCAATTTATTTTTAGCATGTGTTCCCAAAAGAAGACCTTTTGCCTTCAGGTAATGGTGATAAAGAAAGGAAGTGAGCAGAGAATCAGCTTTGTGTCCCCATCCATCCTCAAAAGGAAGGTACTTAAACTCAAGTTTATGGCTTTTTTAGTTTTGTATATTCAGCACTTAGTCCATTGCCTAGCTAGTAGCCTATATTGGCAATCAATTTATCTCATGTGATTGTGGAATCTGGCAAGTCCAAAGTCTGCAAAGTAGGGCAGTGCCTGAAGACCTAGGAAGGAGTTGATGCTTCAGTTTGAGTCTGAAGTTGTCTCCTAGAAGAATTCTCTCTTCATTATTTTTTAACATTAATTTTTTAAAAAATTGAAATATACTTGGTTTACAATGTTGTGTTAGTTTCTGGTGTATAGCACAGAATATATATATA
>NW_020173951.1:38235-40295 GCF_003031525.2 Neophocaena asiaeorientalis asiaeorientalis
ATATATATATATATATATGGTTTTTTTCAGATTCCTTTCCATCCTAGGTTATTACAAGATGTTGATTATAATTCCCTGTGCTATACAGTAGGACAATGTTGTTTACCTGTTTTATGTATAGTAATGTGTATCTGCTAATCCCAAACTCTGAATTTATCCCTCCTCCCCGCTTTCCCCTTTGGTAACCATAAAGAGTTTTTGGTTTGGGAGAGGGCAGTCTTTTTCTATTAAGGCCTTCAACTGATTGGATGAGGTGGACTCATGTTATAGAGGGTAACTGGCTTTACTTGCAACCTACTGATTTAAATGTTAGGCTCATCAGAAAAATACCTTCACAGAAACATCTAGATAATGTTTCACCAAATAACTTGGCATTGTGGTCTAGCCAAGTTGACACATAAAACTAACCAGCACACCAATGAACCCCAGAAGCTCCATCCACATGCCCATCCCAATCACGACTCTTTGCCCCCACTGCACACCCAGCAAGTAACCATTACCCTGATGATATAGTAATCATTTTTGTGTGTATTTTTAAAAAATAATTTTAGTGCATCCCTAGACATGGTAGTTTATTCTTGCCTATTCGTTTTAATTCGATATTCCTTGAAGGTCTATTTTACTCCATAGAACCCAAACCATGTCTTTCTTTACATTTGATCTGTTGAAGAACTCAGGCCTTTGGATGTAAAGAATCACTCACATTCTGGTTATGGCTGATCGGATTCTGCATTAAATTTTGAATGTTTCTCAAAAGTTTTGTGCAGGCCATGTCATGATGTTCCCCACATCAGGTAGGTGGGAGGGCTGCAGAGCACAAGAAGATTCTGGTGTGTAATGTGTTCAGGAATCCCCAAGATGGGTCATAGGACCAAGGACTAGACCTGCAGAGAGAGCTCTGCCTGGATGTACAGAGCGTGTCTGGGAGGTGGGGAGAACGGGGAAGAGTCTACCCCAGCCCAGGTCTCCTTGGGTTCTGGACTGCAGCATCCCAGAGCTCAAGGATAATAGGAGTGTAAAAAGAATGGGTAGGTGATACGGGAAGGTACAGAAAAGCAAGGTAAGGATAAGTGAAAAATATTCCAGAGTCATGGAGAAAAGAAGAGAATTCTAATGAAGAGGGACATACAGAAAAATACACATGCATGAGCGCATAGTTTGATATTTTCACAAACTGAACACACTGTATAGCTAGCATCCCAGTCAAGAAACAGAAGAGTCTCCTTCTTGCCCTCTTTCAATTCAGTTATTACTCTCCCAAAAAATGATCTCCAATGTTATAGATTAGTTTTTTCTGTTTCTGTACTTCAAACAAATTGAATCATAGAATATGTAGTCTTTGGGGGACTGGCTTCTTTCACTCAATATTACATTTATGAGATTTATCCATGTTTTTGCTGAGTTGTAAATCATTGATTTGCATTGTCATATAATATTTGATTGTGTGAGAATTTGGATAGATTCCAGTTTGGGGCCACTGTGGGGCTATAAATGTTGCAGAGAATGTCTTTTGTGAACACAAGTGTATGCATTTCTGTGGGGTCTACGCCTAGGAGGGGGTTTGCTGGGTCATGCCATATGCTTATGTCTAATTTTAATAGATATTGCCAAAGAGTTTTCCCATGTTGGGAAAATCAATTTATGTTCCCATCAGCAGCTGAGTGAAATTTCCTGTTGTTCTATATTCTCAATACATGATCACTTTTGCCTTTTTATAAAATAAATAGGTACTATTCTGGTACCTATATAGTAGTATCTCATTGTAGTTTTAATTTGCATTTTTCTGGTTAGTAATGAATTTAAGAAGCTTTTCATAAATTTATCAGCCAGTGGGATATCCTTTTTTATGAAGTGTCTTTTCAAGTCATTTGCTCATTTTTCCATTGGGTTGCTTTCTTTCTCACTGATTTGTAGAAGTGCTTTATATATGCTGGGTGAGTAATTTGTCATATATATTATATAATATATTTTTCAAAATATAATATATTAATATAGATAATATATTATATATTTCAATATATATGATATATAAAATATATATTGAAATATATAATACAAAT
>NW_020173951.1:40377-140895 GCF_003031525.2 Neophocaena asiaeorientalis asiaeorientalis
ATATATTAAATATATATGTGTTATAATGATATTTTGAGAATGTATAATATATTAAAATGTATAATATATTTATATAATATATAATGTATATTTAATATATATTAAATATATATATATTATAATAATATGCCAAAATAATATATTTTTAAATTTAATGTATAATATATTAATATATCTTTAATATACATAATATGTATAATTATGCATAATATTTATTATTATGTATAGTTATACATGATATGTACAATATTATAATATTATTATAATATGTACAATACATAATTATACATAATATGCATGATACATAATATGTATAATATATATATTCCTATAATATACATGTAGGAAATATATAATATACATATTTGAAATATATAATATACTAATACATTATAAAACTATATTATATGAATATATATCAGTATATTATATGGGGCTTCCCTCGTGGTGCAGTGCTTAAGAATCTGCCTGCCAACCCAGGGGACATGGGTTTGACCCCTGGTCCAGGAAGATCCCACAAGCTGCGGAGAAATTAAGCCCATGTGCCACAACTACTGCGCCTGTAAGCCACAACTACTGAACCCAAGTTCTACAACTACTGAATCCTGCACACACCTAGAGCCCATGCTCCACAACAAGAGAAGCCATCACAATGAGAAGCCCACGCACCACAACGAAGAGTAGCCCCCCTCTCCACAACTAGAGAAAAGCCTGTGCACAGCAATAAAGACCCAATGCAGCCAAAAATAAAATAAATAATGAAATAAATAAATTTTTAAAAATATATATTATATAAATATAATATACATTAATATATTATATATTCTGGGTGAATCATTTGTCATATATATTGTATACAAGATGTATAATATATATAATATATGTATTTGAAATACATAATACATATTAATATATTATAAATAATAGCTCATCTCACTCTTGATTTTTTATGTAAATTTTTAATCTAAACTAGACTAAACATTTTAATGGCTGAAAATAATACTGTCCTTATTGTTAAAGGCAATAAAAAGTGAGAGAATGTCTCATGAAAAGACAGAGAGGGAGATATCAAAGAATAGGTCAGAGTACAGCAATGGAAGGAAAGAAAACTATTTTTCGTGTCACCATCAGGCTGAATACATACACACAAATAGTTTCATTAAGCTCCTCAGCAAAACAGCATCACCCACATTTCACAGACAGCAGAACCAAAAGTCAGGGGATTCTCAAATGGACCCACAAGTGTGCTCCATGTATAGGTAACTTCTCCAAATCAGCCAGCCTATTAAATGGTTGGCCAGATTTTGAACCCAAGCCATATGTCACCAAAGCCCAGTGCTGCTAACCCATGACATTAAACTACCCTGCCTGGCTTCTTATGTGTGGCTGTAAAAAACGAATGATGCCTTTGCTCATAACATTGGAAAGTTGTGAATGCTTCGGCTAATTTATGACGTATCTGTGCCAGGGAGGAAAAACATTATTTCCCCGCTGTATTTCCAGAGAGACAGCTGTCTAATGATCTTCGTGTGACCTTCCTAGCAGGTAGCTCGCTCCTAGGTTTTTCATAAATGCTCCCTGGATAAACAGACAAATAAAGGAATGAATGAATGCCTACATGCAAAGAAAAAACCTGAATGCTAATGTCGGCTTTCTGCTGAAGACACCATGAGTGACCACACAGGTTTCTCAGCATCCTCAGGTGTTGCGAAGTCATTCAGGTTTCAGATGTCCAAGAGGACATCAGATGAATTATTCTAAGCCATCACTTCTGAGACTAACCGCTGTGTTGACAAAAATAGGCGCGTGAAACAGCTGTAGCAGTGAAACATGCCCTGGGTCCTGGCATGGGTGGTGCCAGCGAAACAGAGCAGGAAATTTTAACAGCTGGGAGGAGACAGAGCAGGAAGCTAGCTTCAGTCCTCTTGACTTCAGCAAAGGGAGGAAAGGAAAATGCTAGCAAAATGGACCTTGCAAGGAGCAGATACACTTAATTTAGCCCATCCCAACAATGGCACACATGCATATTTTGGTATATAAGCCCTAGAGCTTTTTAGAGCAATTACACAACCAGTGCCCCAGTGCATCAAAAGCCAGTGAAACTGGATGCAGCACCATGGTGTTGAGAAGTGCTGAAGTCCTGGCCTGCCTAGAGAAATGGCTGTAATCATGGCCCAAGCAAGCCATAATGAAACAGTCATTTGAATAACTAAGGATTCTATTAAAATGTTAAGAAGATCCCTGGGGGTTTGGGGTATGTCAGGGCACTCTGACATCATCTCTATTTTTTTTTTTTTTGGCACTACGCTGGCCTCTCACCACTGCGGCCTCTCCTGTTGCGGAGCACAGGCTCCGGACGCGCAAGCTCAGCAGCCGCTCACGGGCCCAGCCGCTCTGCGGCATGAGGGATCCTCTCGGACCGGGGCACGAACCCGTGTCCCCTGCATCAGCAGGCGGACTCTCAACCACTGCGCCACCAGGGAAGCCCTCATCTCTATTTTGATAACATTCTTGCTCTGTCACCTAGAAAAAGTTATTAATTTACTCTGTATCTCAGTTTTGCCAGCCATAAAATGAGGATGATATTTTTAAATCTGTAAATCAAATAAAATTATCTAATGCTAATAATAGGCTATAGGTTATAGGTCTATAATTCCTCAACAGTATTCCAAAATTCAAAATGCTGGGAAACCTTCATTTTTTCATAGGTCATTTGGCAGCAAAACTTCATCTGACGTGAACAGATTTAGTGATGAAACCTGATCTGAGATAATCTGGAGATTTTTATTTATTTAGCCTCTTGCTAATGGGATTGATTAAGGACATTGCTCAAAACATTTTAGGACTGTTATAAAGTATATGGAATATATGCTATTTTAACTTTCTAAAAGTCAAAGAAAGTTTGAATTTTAAAGTGTCAATATATCTGGTCATAAGAGATTAATATCCAACATATATAAACAACTCATACAAATCAACAACAGAAAAACAAAAGACCCAATTAAAAAGTGGGCAGAAGAACCGAACAGACATTTTTCCAGAGGAAATGCAGATGGCCAACAGACCCATGAAAAGATGCTCAACATTGATAATCATCAAGGAAATGAAAATCAACTCAAAACCACAATGAGATATCACCTCACACCTGTCAGAATGGCTCTCATCAAAAAGAACACAATAGCCAGGACATGGAAGCAACCTAAGTGTCCATCGACAGATGAATGGATAAAGAAGATGTGGCACATATATACAATGGAATATTATTCAGCCATAAAAGAAACAAAATTGAGTTATTTGTAGTGAGGTGGATGGACCTAGAGTCTATCATACAGAGTGAAGTAAGTCAGAAAGAGAAAAACAAATACCATATGCTAACACATATATATGGAATCTAAAAAAAAAAAAAGGTCATGAAGAGCCTCGGGGCAGGATGGGAATAAAGACGCAGACCTACTGTAGAATGGACTTGAGGACATGCGGAGGGGGAAGGGTAAGCTGGGACAAAGTGAGAGAGTGGCATGGACATATATACACTACCAAATGTAAAACCGATAGCTAGTGGGAAGCAGCCGCATAGCACAGGGAGATAAGCTCGGAGCTTTGTGACCACCTAGAGGGGTGGGATAGGGAGGGTGGGAGGGAGGGAGACGCAAGAGGGAAGAGATATGGGGATATATGTATATGTATAGCTGATTCACTTTGCTATAAAGCAGAAACTAACACACCATTGGGCTTACATTAAAAAAAGGTCATAATATATAAAATATAACTAAATGCCTAGATTTCTTTTTATCATGGTCCAAACTGCTTAACCTTCAATAACACGAAATCTACAAAATGTAGACCACAAATATCTATAAAACTTAAACCAGCTACTTCATCAGTGTTTAAATTTAGTATTCATAAAATATCATTGCATTTGAAAACAATTTAGATTCAGTTTTTCTCACTTTGTAAGAATGCTCATGTATGCACAATACATGTTGAGAAATGATAGCCCCTCATAAATTGTTCTTGTAGTGAAATGATTTCAAAGCAAAGTAATGAAAATTCTCCCAAATGTTTATAGAAAAATAGTATGGTTAGTATGAGATGGAAATGCAATTTAACATGTTTTATGTAAATGAGACCTTGTAATAGTCAAAATGTTCAGGTTGGCCACAGAGAGAAGTATCAGCTCTGTCAATGTAAGCTCTAAGAAGGATAATAAATATTGATGTGGAGAATTCTTCTCTAGGTATCCTCCGCATCAACTAAATATCCTTAACACCCTAGATTTTTCTGGTTCCAGTCTCAGTTACAGAGATGAACATCACCAAACATTCACTAGTCTGAAGACACACTCTGGAAAGTGACTTTCATAAGTGTCCAGTTAAGCTGACTTGTGGCTTGAAAGAATTCATCTTCACTTGGATTAATAAATTGATTGCAACCGAACACTGAATGGTGGCAAATGAATGCGGTTCTAAGTCTCAGACCGTCTACACAGAAGCACTAGTTCTGTGGGCATAAGTAATGGTTCATTACCACAACATTTAAGCACAGACGTATGATTCCATTGCCAAGTTGCAGAAATGATTTAGCTATTATCATGGTATACTTCATGTACAAAACTAAAATTCTAGGTGTTTTGCTGACTGTTTTATTATTTAATATTCACAATACTCTATGAGTTAGCCACAATCATTTCCCTCATTTTACATATACAAAAACAAATGTTGAGAGATTCAGAGGCATCCCAAGATCAAGCTAGTGACAGAGCTGGGATAGGAATCCAGCTTTGCATGTCTCAGAGTCTGAGTTCTTAACCATTATTATGGTGAGAATTCCTAGCTCCACCCAAAATAACAAGCCCATCAATCTCATCATTTTCTCTTTTTCCCCCAGTGTGAAAGATGTTGTATACACACAAACACACACACATACCTTATAAAACATAAAGATATTTTCATCATATAAAATTATATTCCACTATGGGACTAAAGGCTTTTTTTTTTTTTTTTTTTTTTTACTAATTTGAGGTCAAGTCCTGTATCTTATTTCCCAATTTCCAAAGAGACACACTCAGAGATTCTGCAGCCCTTCAAGAGATCAATAGTGGCACCGAGCTCCACTAAGAAAGCAACAGCAGAGACAGAGGAGAGACTGCAGTACGGTACAGCAAAGCCAGTGAAGCCACTGTTGGTTTTCCACACAGCAATCAGTAACCAGAAAAGAAAGACACCATGTTCATCTCCACTGAACCACAAGTTGCTAAGAACAACTACCTGAGTTTATTGTCTTATTTTCCAGCTTTTCCCCTGCCTAATGTTAGCAGGGGAGGCTTCTGTACTCCAGGCATTCATATCTAATTTGCTAATGGTCATTTATACTGAGGAGTAGACCCATAGTGAAGTAAGATCCCTGACTTACTCCATATTCCACAGTCCCCAAAACATCAAGATGTCCCTCCATTTATTACACTGAGAATCCCCCCAAGTCTCTAGTGCACTGCTGACCACTGATGTAGCCATGCTTCCCTTAAGGCGGAAGTGAAGAAGTCACTGCTCCAGGTGAGAGTTCATCACAGCCAGTATGGATGTGTCAACATCAGATGGACAAAACAATCTCTTGTTCCACTCATGGCTTCTTCCCACAGCAAAACATTTATTCATAAAGTATTTAATGTGGCCCCTAATACCCATATTAGGGGTAAGGCTCCAATAATAGCCCCATTAACTGCTGATCTAGTGACAGAGGCTTTAGAATCTGTATTTGTGATGAAATGAATGAAAATAATATAGAAAGGGTATGAGAGCCTCAATATTTTCAAGCCTCATTTTTCATTTCTGTATAAAAGATGCATCTTAAAACTTGTACAGAAATCTAACCATTTAACACAAAATGATCAAGAAGAAATCTGATCTATCCTAACAGAGGTTAAGTTCCACAGGCAGTAGAAGGCAAAATTGAATGTCATTAAAACTGCAGTTGAAAGTCCCTTAGGAAGGGATCACATTGGATATCAATACATATTTCTCAATACATTCAACACCTCTTTTTCTCCAAAGATGAAACAGATCTCTGTTACTTTGGGCATTCAGTGAGCCATCATTTACATTTATGAGTTACATTACACAAAAATTGTGCATATTTGAACAGTAAAATCATACACAGGACAACAAGATGGTCACTTCCTGAGGGGCCTATGGTAACTGAGGTATTTGGGGTCACAGGAGATATATTGACTAATCTTTCCAGGGTTTGCATTTATTGAAGAGATAGTCAAGTGGAACCACTGAGGGTACTTAAATTATTTTCTTCCCCCATCCTCTTTATTTCCCCAGCTTTTTTTCCTTTTTGATAGCATTTACAAGGATTGTTCATCTCAGAGTTGAAACAAATCTTGAGATTTCTTTAAGAAAACGGCCATCATACAACAAACTCAGCTCTACCTCTGTGTTTTTTTAACAGCATAATGCCCTCAAGCCTCATCCATGTTGATGCAAATGGCAGGATTTCCTTCTTTTTATGGCTTAATAATATTATGCTATAAATATACCACATTTTATTTATCCCATTCATCTATCAGTGGACACTTAGATTGTTTCCATGTCTTGGTTATTGTAAATAATTCTGCAATGAACACAGGGGTGCAGATATCTTTTCAAATTAGTGATTTTGTTCCCTTTGGATAAACACTCAGAAGTGGAGTTGCTGGATCATATAGCAGTTCTACTTTTAATTTTTTGAAGAAACTTCATACTCTTTTCCATAATGGCTACACCAATGTACACTCCCACCAATGGTGCACAAGGATTCCCTTTTCTTAGTTCCATCTCTTAGAGTAGATTAAAGTTGGTTCTATAAAAATTTCAGTAACACTAGCAGTCATTAGAAAGATGTAAATTAATTCTATAGAATAAAAATAATTGATGCTTGAGAAAACATGACAGGTATGACTATGCATTTTCCCCCTGAAAGTCTGTATGTTTCAATTAATCCCAAATGTTCATGGGGGAAACCAGCTCAGGCTCAAGCCACACGCTACCAGTGAGACAGGGAAGCAAGTTTTAGAGTGGATGAAACTAAGCTAGATCCAGACGTTAGCCCAGAAGATCCTCAGAGTTCAAGCTCAGGTTTGTCTTGGTAGGTAGAGGGAGGGGGTGTGGGCAGGGCAAAGGTACATTTCAGCCAGTGGCATGTCAGAGAAAAGTTCTGGGTGACTGACGAGAGCACAGAGAACAGCAAAAGTACACCATGGTCCCTGGACATCTGTTCATAAATGACCAACTTCCACTCCTTGGAATCCTGGACCAGAGTGGGAACCCCACTAAAAGTCAGCTAAGCCATGAGGGCTAAGAGTTAGAACAGCAGAAGTTATAATCACTCGCTCTGAAATCAAGCACATTTGTGTTGGATTCTGGCTCTGCCGCTCATTAGTAATAGCAAGTGCTCATTCGACGGTAACCATAGCCTGCATTCAGAATTGTCAAGAAGGATTGAAGATAAGTTGACCGTACATATAGCAGAGGGTTTAGTGCAGGAATAGAATCCTGGAATTGGTCAACATGGGGACCTAGGTAAGGTGGGGAGTGGGGAGGGGGTGGTGGGCCCAGGGCTGGCTTCACAGGTGCACCACCTTTGCTGCTACACAGGGCCCTATACTTGGAAGAGTTCCACACTTGGTTTAATGCTTTACTGTCACCATCTTGAAATTCTCAATAATTTTTTAACATTTTGCACTGGACCCCAGCAATTATATAGCTGGTCCTGGGTAGGCCATTATGGATACCAAAGACATTTCAAACACTGAAGATGTTGCAAGTACCCATAGATGTTGGGATAAGGCTCCACTGATTACGATTGGTTTAGACTTGTCTGGGCTTTGCAAGGCAGAATCCAGCTTTGGGAGATGGAAAACAGCAAAAACAGGACAGACTAGACAGAGGAATGGGCACACCTGTTTTTTTGTTGTTTTTTTGGTACGTGGGCCTCTCACTGTTGTGGCCTCTCCCGTTGCGGAGCACAGGCTCCAGACACGCAGGTTCAGCGGCCATGGCTCACAGGCCCAGCCACTCTGTGGCATATGGGATCTTCCCAGACCAGGGCACGAACCCGTGTCCCCTGCATTGGCAGAAGGACTCTCAACCACTGCGCCACCAGGGAAGCCCGGGCACACCTGTTTGATAAGGAGGGTGACTATATAAACTGATATCCAGCAATTGTGAATGAGAATGTAAGTGGGTGCTATTAATAATTACCCCAAGACAAGAGGCTCAAACTGTGACTCTCTTGGTCAAAGTGGGAGAGAAGGTCACCCTATAAATAAGCCATTCTAGCAAAGTATTTTGAAGTTATTCCTAAAGGTCAAAGTTGGAAATTAATGAGGAAGAGAGCATCGTGACTACAAAGCACATGTGTTCATAGAAAATTCAGATCTATTTTTAGAGGTGGAGGGAAAAGAGTAGTTATTATCTGATATTTGAAAGGATAATCAATCAGAATAAAATTTCATGTAGCCAAAACTTCTATTTGAAAAACTGCCCATATGTTGATAATTGTTGCAGGTACATGGAGTGCATTACACTGTTCTCTCTACTTTCATGTGTTTGGAAGTTTCATAATAACCATTTTTAAAAGCAAAAAAAAATAACTTAGATGTTTTTGTTGATATTACATTGATTGAATAAATATTTTAAATCTTCTAATAGATTATTTTATTAACAGCTTGCCGTAAAATTACTCTGAAAAATAAAAAGGAAAACAACTTGATTTGAGAATGATTTGAGTATCAAGTGTTCTCCAATTACCCAAGTGAATAAACAGTACTGTTGCCAGAATTTCTATATTGAGGGACTTAGGGATATAAATATAATTGGAGGAATAATCAGAAAGTCTGTCCTGAAGCTCTGTTTACATAGAAATCACATTATTTTTATTTAGATTTCAAGTTGATTTTGAATGGCTTGGGATTGCTGTGATGAGGCTTATGGGACATTAAAGCCTCCTATATTAGTCATAAGAGATTAGACTGTACTACAGATACAAATTAACCCCAAATCTCAGTGGCTTAAGAAAAATCCAGGCTTGTTTCTGGCTTGTGCTTCCGTCTGTTGAGGATTAACAAGGTGCTCTGCCCCTCCTCACTCACTGAGGGATCCAGGCCCTCAGAGGCCCTACCATCTTGTAACTGCTCCATCTGAAACACGTGGTTCTCTCTGTCCCCATGTCTGGTGATGAAGACTGGAGAGTCATACAGCCTCAGAACATAAGTTACAAGCCATTTCCACCAACATTTCATTGGCTGAAATCTGTCATGTGGTACCATCTGATGGCAGAGGGTAAGAGCAATCCAGAGAAGCGAACGGAATATTTGTTTAATATTACTGTCTCCACTATGTCCCAACCATGTCCTATGGATAATACTGCAAAAAAGTACAGTTCATGATTTCTGGGGTCTTAAGTCCTAGAGTCTGAGCTGAATGGGAATTAAAATGGCATCGATCAGTCGGAAAATATTTGTTCAGCAAATGAATAATGAAAAGAAGATTGCAGGGTGAAATTTCTAACTTTTTCAAGCAGTAAATAGTATTTATTTTCATATAAGAGGCATGATTAATGCAAATGAATATTGACAATTCATTCAAACCAGCGGAGCTGATCTGTTAACTGCCAACAATTTCCTGGCCATTGCCATGGATAACAGTAATGTTTATTTTAAGATCAGTGATGGCTTTAGTTACCTTTTCCTGCATAGCAAACTACCAGGTGGGCTCAGTAGGGTGGTTTCACTTGGGGTCTTTCCCTGCAGTCAGATGGTGGCTAGGGGTAGAATCATCTGAAGGCATCTTTTCTCATAGGTCTAATATGTCTGCTGGGATGCTGGGAACCAGTTGGGCACTGCCTGGCCATCTCTCTTTCCATGCAGCCTCTTCACAAGACTAGTCTGGGCTCCACACAGCCTGGCATCTCAGGATAACTGGCCTTCTGCATGGCAGACAGCTTCTTCTAGAGTAAGCATTCCAAAAGCACAAGGCCCAAACTGCAAGGTTTCTTAGCACCTCGGCTTGCAAGCCCCACAGTGTCACCTCAGTGCACCCCACTGGTCAAAGGTGAGTCAGAGGGCCAACTGAGCTCGAGAGAGGAAGCAAGGCAAAGGTATGAGGACTGAGCGGCATGGGCGCCATCTTGGGAGAAAGCTGTCAGTAACCAGACCTTTTATTTAATCAGACCCTAATTCCCTACACTCTAAATAGTTCATTTTCAAATGCAAGTGCAAATTTGTAAGAGTTTATATTATGCTAAGTTTGCTGTTCCACAGTTTTGCCCTTATCCTTTTAAAAAAACTGTAAATGGACATAGTGTGCAAACGCATAAGAATTGGTATCAGATTCCCTGATCTCTGGATTTAAAATGCTAGGATGGCAACTGGATGTCGACTCTAGTTAAGGACATCACCGCTTTGCTATTCTAGTCAGATTGTCAAATATCTGGGTGCAAGTATCAGGATGAATGGAAGGATCGGGGAGGGTAGTGCAAGCCTTCTACTTCACATACACAATCATATAAATTGTGTGTGTGTTGTGGGGGAGTGGTTGCGGGTGTGTGTGGATGTGTAGGTGTGTGTGGGGTGTATGTGTGTGTTTGAGTGTGTGTGTGGTGTGTGTAGTGTGTGGGGGTGTGTGTGTGAATGTGTGTGTGTGGTGTATGTGTATTTGTGGGTGTGGGTGTGTCTGTAGGTACACATAACACAGTCGTCTAAAGTCCATGGCTTGGCATTAGCCCTGAAGTCAAGGAGTTCCCTATTTAGCAAAACAATTCACCCAACTCAGATTACTGAACAGGACAAAAACAAGATCACTCAATAATTATATCTAAGCAGAGAAAAATGAGACCACTGTCCACATCACAAAAGGGACGAAACATTCCAGTCACCCAGGTAACAGGAGTGACCACTGCTTCTTTATCATTTACATCTTTAGCCTGGCTCCATTTCCCCACCTTCTGGATAAAGTTATTAGCATACCCCGTCATAGAGCTACCCCCACCTCCGGGCAGTACTCAATCCAGAACAAACCCACCTCCTCACCTCTCACCAACACCACCCAACCCAAGGCCAAAGCTCAATGTGAGCTACTCTCAACAGCAACTCTCCCTTATTTGGGGCCCCTCCTTCTCCACGCTGTGCGTCCCTTTTGTCCATCACGAGGATAACATCAGCGCATGACATCAGAGTGACCGGGGATGGGAGTATGGATTCTCCTGGCATCTGGCCGCCTCTCCTCCCACCACCGTGATAAGAACTAACACCAGTGATGAGGTGAAATGCATTTTACCCCAATCAATCCATGATTATCAGCTCTAATGTGAGCCTCGGCGAAGGAGAAGGTGGAAACTAATGATTGGGACATTCCCGCCGGTATTTCATGCAGTGTATTCATCCTTTCATGCAGCAAATACTTCAGGAGCTGAGTACTGAGTCCTGCTACATGCTGAGTACAATGGAGTTTCACAGGCAGGTATGAAAAAAATATGTAATCCAGGAAAAACAGTAACTGTGGCCATTTATCACTAGCTATTTATCGCACTCCCCTTCTTTCTCTTAGGACACAAACACAGTAACACAATGAAATGCCTCTTTCTTCCCTTGTGTGACACTGATCCACCCAGACTTCTGCTCTCACCCTTAGGTGCTGTCCGTTCTATCTGCCGCTAGAAAATGATGACACTAGAATATCTGGTTGAATTCTCAATTGTTACTCCTTAACATATTATATCTCTTTTTTAAAAAATTCACCAGTGTTCCCAATTAAGAAGATTAATTGTAAGGTTCTCACCTACCAAGAACGACTCTAAAGACCAAGTTTACTAAAGGGTCAGCAATCAATCAATTGATAATTATTGACCAAAACTTTATACTGAGGGTGCTTGGATTTGTGACAATTATCCAAAGGAAAATCTTTCCATTTCTAAATGACAGGAGAAGAGCTATTTCATATTTACAAGAAAATTTCTGAACATGAGAGGAAAATTTGATGGGAGGGTTGAAATTTTTCTAAAGAGAAGTACAAAACATACATTAACAAAAGTGATCACAATTTCAGTTTATCTCTTGGTATTTCAGATTTGAAGACAGTCACCATCCTCATTTGTCTGTTTCCTTTATCCAAAGTACAATTCATAATGACTTTTCTTTGGTAGATATTTGCAAAGCATATAAAACTTTATGTGTCTTCTTTACAAACTGCAAAGCAATGGGAGAAGCTACTTCTTTCTTACAAATATGTTTTCAAATTACTCCAAATGAAACACGAAGTGGTGCATTTTTAACTAAAATTTAATAAATATATTAAAGTCCATGCTTTAGAAGTTGCCTATTTGCAAATAGTGGATATAAGACCCTATTTCAACAAAAACGTAACTGTGCAAAAACATTTCAGAGTAGAAATAGTACCTAGAGCCCAAAAAGTTGTGTTCTGGTTAGGGCAAAACAGAACTATTTGTTAAAATGCTTTTCAGTTGCCTTAAATTAATCTAAAAACGTTAAAAATAATACTGCTGACTGGTTAAAAGACTAGGATGCTGGAATCTGATGAAATTAACCTTGTGTTATTGGATAAGTTAATTAGTTCTGGTTGTCAGTCCCCCCACTTAGAAAATATCACATCATTATCATAGAGATATTGAGAGGATTAATGCATTGAGAGGATAGTGCATGTAAAGGAATTAGCAGACACCACATAGTAAGTGCTCAATAAATGTTAGATATGCTGATAACAATTATGAAGGAAAGGTGATGATATTAATTTTCAAATGAGTAGGTATCTTCCTTGTATACTGATTTACTCGTTACCGTATCTATGTTTGTGTCTATCTCAGGTTTGCAAATAGTATTTTGCAAACAAATAGGAAATGATCCACTTGGACTCTTAGTAAATATAAATCCATGACTCAATTTTTTTCCTAAATGTTCTGCTGATTCCAAAAATCAGAGAAACACACAAGGCTGGAATCCAGGAATGAGTTGCTATTGTATTCTCTACCTCAGGCTGAGAATTTGTGTGGGGACTTTCAGAGACAGAAGCCAATAAGCCTATTATATTGCAAACGCAAAAGACAATGGTTTTTGTAATAAACACAAATTGAAAAGGGAAGGATTAGAGCATGAGTAACAAAGAAGAGAAATAATTATTCTGAGTGGGATAGGGGTGTAAAAGGATTACCACCCACCAGGCCAGCTCAAGAGAATAAATCTCAGAGCTTTCAGCAGCTGCAAGGTAGGTGATCCTGTAAATATTCACATAATATTTCTAAAATTAAATGTCACTGTTACAGAAACAAAAGAATTAAATGGGTCATGCCACAGTAGGTGTGTCAGTCGGAAGACAGTCGGAAAAACTGTTGGAAAAATGGGGCCAATACCAGGCTGTTCAGTAGAAAGCATTAGTTATAAGGGTGTTGGTAGAACTAAAAAAACAAACAGGGAAAGATGAGGAAGCTGCTGCCTCCCTTAGGGCTGGGGGGAGATGAGAGTATGTACCTAAAAGCCAGAAGTAAGGCTGCTTTATGGAAGTTAGATACACACAAGGTCTCAGACATGGAGATATACTGCCCAAAGCAAACACAGAGGGGGAACTAGATCCTATATTTTTCCAGTCTGCCAACAATGCCTCCCACAGGGACAACCTACACAAGAGCCAGTTAGCAAGGGAGCCTGGGAAAGTAGGTGTCAAGGGAAGGGCGAGGAGCAGATCTGAAAGCAAATGAGCAGATAACCAGCACAATAGGCAACCAATCACCAAGGAAACCTATGAAATAGAGAAAAAGGTACCACTCCTTCCACTTAGAGTTAAAAGGAACCCTCAACACAAAAGGGATGACATCAATATTTGTTTTAATTGGAGTACCATTTAGAAATGCCACTGGGTTATGTTCCCCCATCAAAAAGGTGCTGCTAATATTGAGAGTCTCCCCACACAACCAGATTTATTTCCACATGTAACAGGGTAAAAGGAAACCCATTTTTAGTTGTTCATCTGCTCTCGGATTTCATAGACCTGGAAGAATTCAAAGAAAAAACATGGGGAAATGCATGTAGGATGGTCATCACTTTAATTTCCCTAACATGAAACCTTACACAAATACCATCTAACAATTCCCTGATTTTATGAAATAAGGTCATTGTGATAGCAGAACACTAAAAGGATATATTTCCAGAATTAAGTACTGTCCCAACTGCCCTGTCTTTACTTTTCTCATTTCGTTGCAGCCGGTGAAAAGTTTACAAAACCAGCACAGAATCACAGAAGGACAATGTAAGGTTATCTCAATGGGAGGTTCCCAAAAGGATTGTATTGACTTGTAAAACCAAATGAGCTCTGGAGAAGAAAGCATAGAATCCTGGACCAACTAAATTTGTGTAAGTTTGGACAATGTAATCTCTGGGTCCCACTTTCCTTAGACTGTGAAGATTAGATTTAGAACATCTCTGCATCTTCAGGGCGAGCAGAGATGTGAGTGTGGACTTGCTCAGCTCAGTCTTGGGGAAGTGTGAGAACAAAAATCACAAGTACCGATTCCCAAAGTGCACATGCTCAGGTCGTGCCCAGCACGTAACGTAGAAAGTCAAGGACACCTGGGCACTCAGATCAGCTCCCTTGGTTGGCGCCTCAGCCCCTCTTTCTGTGCCACCTTTTTTCTCAGCTCACATTCATGAATCAACGTATCCTCCAAATTGACCAAAAACGATTGCAGCCACACATGATGCCCATGAGGGTGGAGCCATCACCTCAACTTTTTTTCTACCAACCAATTCAATATAAAAATAAGCATGGTGATAAAATATGGCAATAATGGAAGAATTTAGTTTTCTCTTATTAATTTTAACATTGTTTTATTTACAAACGTCAATCTGTAATTGCAAGGAAAACAAAAGATAAAAAGAAAAACACAAAAAGAGCCCTCCCATTTTTCAGATGTTGGAGTAAATGGTCACCAATGCTAAATTTCTACAGAAAGTCGATGAAATGGGGGCATTGGGACTATAAGCCATTGACAACAGGCTCCTTGCATAATCACTGCAGCCAGCCCAAGTGACCTGAAAAGTCTAAGACAGAATTCTGGTCAGTAAGGCAAAAGACAAATGGGAGGTTATTTCTCCTTGGTCTCATAACTAGCAGGTAATTTGAACGCAAGTCCTGCTCAGCTTTTCGAGTCCAAAGCTAGTGCTCTTACAATGAGCTGCTTCCAAAAGAAGTCCATGTGGTCACAGGCTGTCACCAACAGGAAAGGTGCTGCTTTGTTTATACACAGGGACATGACAGCATCTGCTGGCTTCACTGTCCCAAAAGAGGTTAAATAATGCTCAGTATTGCTTGATCTGAGGAGTGGTTGGTAACAACCCTGAGGAACTAGGCAAAAAATACAACAACAGCAAAGTGATTCTTTGTAGTATTAGTGCATCTTCTGATATATCAGGGTACACACTCAGAGCCCTGTGTCCAGGCACATGTACACACATGGGGAGCATACCCCCATTTCCTGCAATAAAAGGGACAGAAAGGATAATCTTGGGTTGAAGAAAAAAGGTACTTCCAATAGTCACTAGATTGATTTCATCAGCTATCTACTGAGGAGGGCTTTTCAGCATTTTCCTGTTACTGTTCCCCTCAGAGAGTCCTGACCCAAAACTTGAAGTCCAGAAAAGTTACCAATGAGGAAACACACAGCCCTTTGTCGAGGGGGCCACTGTCAGGTGAGACCAGACACAGCCCGACACTGTCCACATTTTCTCAGAGACAACACAATTGTAAGTTCGAGCATACCTCATGGGAAAGCAATATGTCAAGCTCTTAAAAAGAACATCTTACCTGATGTGGCTGCGAACTGGACCATCTGCTATAGGTGGGAACACCGGATGGCTTGCTGGCTGAGGTTCTCTAAAAAAGGAAAGAGAAAAGAGATGTCACGCTGTCACACAGACTGAACACACTTTTCATTTCTCTAAATGAATGATTTATTCAGTGTCTACAGTTCCAAAACTTAACATATCTTAGATTCTATCTGAACTGAGTCTTTCTGATTCATTTCTTTCAAAACATAGTCTCCTCAACAAGTATAATCATATGGACATTAAAGTCAAGACATCTGGATCCACATCTCAGTTTGTACTAGTTGTTTAACCTGGTACGAGTCACCCACATGCTCTCTGTCTCAACTTTCTCTTCTACGGAACCTGGAATAATCATTTTTATGTCATGGGATTCCTGTGAGGGTCACATATGACAATAGCTGTGAAGCACTTTGTACAGTAAAGAACTATGCACATATAAGGCGTCCATTCAACAAGCAGAAAATAAGACACGTTATTTTACATTTCTGCTTGAAACAAAACTGGTTTACAAACACCTAAGTTAATAAATGAGGTCATGTGAGTGCCAGTTATTCTTGTTATAAAAAGATTCTTCACCTTACAAGACGACCACACCCTTGCTACCAGCAACCTGGGCTTGTAAAATGCCACAAGCTCACCATACATGAGCTCATCCCAAGCCATTCTCATCACCATTTCCTTTTTCTACTTCTACCATGGAGGCTAGAAAAGCTACATGCTCACTTTCTGAGTATTTCTTCCCAACAGCGCTGGCCCATAAGATGTGACCATAATTCTGCTGTGGGTGGGCAGTGGTCAGGAGTTCTGGGAAACACTTTGCTTTCCTGACAAAAGGGAAAAGATAAGGCTTATACTTTCCCGATTACTCTTCTTTCTCTCTACATGCACATATGCTACACAGGAGCTGAAGCAACCATTTTGTGACCATGAGGAAAAGGCTGAGATGCTATCTGTGATCTTGTTAAGCAGCTGAACCATGACTTCTGGCTGCTACTTTTGCCTAAACCCTCCTTGTGTCATTGACATTAATCGCATTTTTCTACTACTAGCAGGGTGTAATGCCATGCTCTGCTGTTCATTCAAATTGAGTCAAATTACAAGATTTCGGTTCTTCAGAAGCTTGTGGATGCTTCAGGCAGAGAGAACATACAGACAGAAGCATGAAGATGTGAAAGCGACTGGTATGCTTCGAAAATGATCAATAGGTCAATACGGTATGGCCAACTCCTGCATCCCCAATCACTGCACTCTATTTGCTCTTCAGGACTCTTGTGTGGTTCCCAGCTGGCCTTTGCTGATTCCAACAGCTTCCCTGCCTCTCTGGGACAGAGAGCCTTGTGTGCTGGCTGCTGCTGTGTCCTGCCTGCTCTGATCAGCTTCCCTCTGCATCTGCCCCTCCCAGGGGGCAGGGCTGGGACCAGCTCTCAGGCCCTTCCACTCTCTCCTGCCTCACTGAGGTTAATGGGAATGAACCCAAGAGCAAGTGTGAGAGAAGCACCTCGTTTTCAACTTGGACGGAGGGAGAACCTCAAGGAGGAGCAAGAAGTTAAACCAAAATCTTCATCATTTTTCCTCAGGGAGAAACAACAGGGATGATCTTATCACTGAAGGACCATGTGCATTCTCCAATGCTCATTTTCCTTGTTGTGAAGTAATGTCCCCATGCTCCCTTCCCATCTAGCCCCAAATCCATTCAATTCAATGATTCTAATATATTCACTTTTAGAGTATATAAATGATTACCAATTATAGTGGCAAGACTGACTTTCCATGGAAGGATTAGATTCCTTTCAATGTTATGTGTTTAAAATATGAAAAAGAACCTTCTTCTTAAATCTCAGCTAACTAGATAAGGTTCATAATTGAGAATAGCTCTTTGCCCGGATGTTTTAACAGAGTCTATCTTCCCTACACTTTTAGGAAGAGGCTGTTGGCTGGTTTTCCAGCCCAACAATTTGGGCTTCAGCAGTCACTTTAAGTCTCTTTAAATCATAAGATTTTAGAATTCACTATCAGACTAATTTTGGAGGCATTGTGTCTTGAGAACATAATTCATCATTATTTAAAGTCACAGTATGGGTTTCTGAAATTGTAACAATAAATTTTATATTTATTATCAGAAAAATTAAGATTTGGGCTTTTTTAAATTGAGATATAATTGACACATAACATTGTGTAAGTTTAAGGTGTACAACATGTTGATTTGATACATTTATATACTACAATATGATGCCCACTGTAGTGTAACACTTCTGTCAGGTCACATAATTATCATTTCTTTTTTGTGGTGAGAACAATCAAGACCTAGTCTATCAGCAACTTTGAGTGTTGTTGACTATAATCTCTATGCTGTGCATTAGATCTCTAGGACTTATGTATCTGCTAGTTACAAGTTTGTACCCTTAAACAATGTCTTCCCCTCCCAGCTCTTGGTAACCACCATTCTACTCTCTGTTTTTACAATCATGGCTTTTTTAGATTCCATGTATAAGCGGTATCAGACAGTATTTGTCTTTCTCTGTCTGACTTATCTCATTTAGCACAATGCCCTCCAAGTCCAACCATGTTGTCACAAATAGCAGTATTTCCTTCTTTCTTGTGGCTGAATAATATTCCATCTTGTATATATATGCACCACATCTTCTATATCTTAAGTGTTGATGAACACTTAGGTTGTTTCCATATCTTAGCTCTTGTGAATAAACGTGCCATAAGCATGAGAGTGCAGATATCTATTCAATATCCTGTTTCACTTTCTTTGGATATACAGCAGTGGGATTGCTGGATCACATTGTAGCTCTACTTTTAATCCTTCAAGGAACCTACATACTGTTCTCCATAGTGACTGTACCAGTTTACCTTCCCACCAACAGTGTAGGAGGGTTCACTTTTCTCCACAACCTTGCCAACACCTGTCTCTTATCTTCTTGAAAGCTTTGGTTTTTATAAATAAAATTTAAATTCTGGTAATCAAAGTCAAGGTATGAGCACTGACATTCAAAACACATTTTAAAGAAAAGTTAGATGTGTGACATGCAGCATGTGACTCAAATTCTTAAGGAACCTTGAAGTGGGAAGGGCAGAAGATGGGTACTTGTGGATTTGAATGCAATTATAACTCCCTATGAAACGGACCTCTATCTCCTCTGGATGAGTATCACAATACTTCCATGCCCACGCTTCACTTTTTCCTAAAGGTCACACTGCACATCAGCACTGACACAAATATGATTCACTTTATAATGGCAATTACAGTCTTGTGATTCACATGCTTTATGTCCTTCCCAGTGCTCAGGATAAATGTAAAAGGCAAGAGAGACAACAAAGCAACTGGGCAACATTAAGTACAAATTTTAAAGGCATAACAACATTCATAATCATACCATAGCTTCTGAAGGATGCGGCTGTATTTGAAAACTAGTCTCATAGCACAAAACATGAAATTTGGTTGGGTTTCCTTCATGTGTTTTTAATAAACTAGCCATAATGTGTGGTTTGGATTTCAGCTTAAACAAAAATAAACTTACCCAACAAACCAGATAACTAATTGTTCATACCCTCATTCTCCTCCTGCTAGAGCCCTGGGCAACCAGTAGTTAATCAAAGGGAAATACCCACATCAGAATAAAGAGGCTTGCATGAATTCTCTGACCCCAGGAATTCACAAATCTCTGAGAGTGGGATCCAGCAATTTGCATTTTTAAGTGGCTCTTCAATTGATTCACATTAGATCTTAAAAGCAAAAAAAAAAGGCCAGAATAATCCTAGCACCTTCTCCTGCTACAGGTGTCCACTGAAAGACAAGAGCTATGAAGAGCAGAGGCAAGAAGACCCGAGGATATTATTGAGCAGTTTTCTCTAAACAGATAAAATGAACTCTCAGACTCTAGAGAAATATTTCTGGAAACTATGGGAAGACGCTTGGGGAGAAAGAATCTCATTTTTAATCTACAGATATGTATTAAACTTTGAACCACCAAACTTTTAATTAAATGGGTGGGTAAGGGTTTCAGTTTGGATATACACCCATACCCCACACCCCCTACCCTTGGAAACCTTCCCTAAATACCAAGAATAGGCTCTGTCCTTCTGATGTGTTTCCAACACATCTGCACCTACCCCTTATCAAAACTCTCCTCACTCTATCTTGTAATTGCCTTCTAAATGCAGCTTTCTCTTGTAGACTGTACGTCTCACAAGGTTATAGGGATGGGGGTTAGCAAGTTGGGATTGGATGTTATTTACTCATGTAATCAGGCATGCCTGTGCCTGGAATACAGTAAGTGCTCAGTAAACATCACGTCAATTAATTAAAAGGTTCATTAAACTTAACCCGATCCAACTTCGGCAAGTATGGAGACACTGGTGAAGGAAGTGACATTTCTGAGGGAAAGTATCCATAAAAATTGGCAGGATTTGAGAGCCTCAGTGCTACTTGAATTTCTTAAAAGTGTAGCACCATTGGCCCAGACTTCAAGATATCAGGATAGGGAGTTGTCTTAAATATGGCTTCAAAGAAAATACTGCTCAAGTAATGAGGACAAGAAATAAGGAAAATGGCAGACACCACTTTGAACTTGAGAGTCTTGAGTGCATGTTAATCCACATAAAAGGTCTCCAGAATGAGTACTGTGGGGCACACTTAAAAAAACTAGATGACCCATCAAAGCAGGCAGAGGCTAGAAGTCAAAGAGATATTGAGACTTAAACATTTACCCTACTTTGCATCTTCTGTCTCTCCCTTCTCCACGCTGGTGAGGCTTGTGGGAATGTAGTTTACTCATATCATGGAGAAAGGAGTTCAGGAGGAGAAGAATGTAGAATATTTTAGTGACAAAAGCATGCAGACAATGTCACTAAGAGGCTTCCTTTTTAACAGACTGTTTTGTCAAACCAAGGAAAAGGAGTGCTATGCAGAAACCTGGAAGACAGACCAAATTCAAGGGCAGCTCACAGTTGAGGAAAGCTGCCAGATGTTGCAGCAAGACGGCCAGCCAGCCAGGCAGCTGCTGTTCTCTATCCTACAACTGTCCTCCAAATCTAATTGCCCATCATCATAAGACAAGGAGCTTGGGGAACATGGACATTTTTCAATAGCTGGAGTTTTTCCTGCATTAAGCCTTGAGCCTAATTAAAGCACGAAAAATGAAAAACCAATAAACGGTGTTGGAAGATGCCAATTGGACATATGAATTTAACATCTTAGCACAAAAAGTCATTGACAGATAGGGTCCAGGAATCCACGTGGGTTACTCAGACAGACTGAACTCTGGATGATAGACATGACTTCTGGGATTTTCATTTCAGATGGAAAAATCATGTTTCCAACTCTAATGAGATGATTCATGCAAGGAACAAGACCAAAAACGTAAATAACCTAGACAGCAGCAACATTTTTAATAAGCAAGGTGTAGAGAGCTCACTCAAAAACCTTTCTTCTGGAGCAAGAAACTTTGTAAAGTACAAGTGGCAAAGGCTCTACCCACACTCACCTTAATAAGTAGCTACCAAAAAAATCACAAGTAAGGACGCAGACCAGACAAACTAAGAAAAGAAAATTGATTAACAAAAGAAAAGAGCATGGGGTGAAGTTCTGGATTCTCTTTAGCAATTTTGCTATTGAAAGGGCCACACGGTTTCCTCGTTGTAGTGGTGGTGTTCTAGAACATACACTCTAATATGTGTTGCTACACTGATTTGGCATTTACTAAACTCCTACACAGTTAGTGTCTGTGAGATAGATAAGAAACAGTCTCTAAACTCTCTGTCCTTTATAAATGCAATCACAAACTTATTACCCTCATTTTAATAAGGAATTATTGAGCCAATTATGGAATGCCAGAGCTCTAAGTAGCTCAGTCAAGGAGGACTAGCACATTCCTAATGCTACAGAGAATCCTAAGAGTTGGGTTAAGTGTTGCTACCTAAAAGCTGACCTAAATCTCTCCAGTTTCAATAAAAGCTCAGATCATTAAGTTATAGGACAAGCAGCTCCCATATTCTCCATTTCTTCTCAGTGCTAACCAACCTTTGGAATTCTTTTCTCCATTAAATCAATCCATTTTCTTTAACATTTCCCTGTGTGCCCTAGTTTCCAGGCTTTCAGTCATGTCACTGCCCTCCTTAGCCACCCCTAAAACCTCCAAACTCCTCCCTCTGAAGCTGTGAAATCTGAAATTGGATGAGTTACTCTTTGGGTCCTCATTCCATGACAAAATGCAAAATAAAATAAATCTAAGCTAGCCTCAGTGCAAACAATGAAAGAGAAAATCTCAATACAGTCAAGTACTAAAGATGGATTTAGTAACTATATTCAATAGGCTTTGCCTCTTGGTTTTATTTACTTTTCAGTAATGGAAGAGAAATAGCTGAGTCTGGGTTAAGGAGAACTTAAATGTAAAATAACACAGACTCCATCTTCCTCTAAGAGTTAAAATACCATGTGGATTTACTGAAATCAAAATGATGTTCCCAAGGTCTTTGTTTATTAGTCCTCCCCACCCCCAACCCCCACCAATGCACTTTAACTTGACAAGCACTTTTTTGCATACCTAGTATGTACAAAGCACTCTATTAGCAACAGGGCTTACAAAGATGGATGAGAGTCTCCCCAATGATGTTTTTCCTCTTCCTCCTCCAGTCCTGCCCCAAAGAACGAGGTGCAAGCCCATCTGCTGTCACTCTTCATCCCATTACCCTACTGCAATTTCTTTATAGCTCTGATCACTATCTGAAATTACCTGTTCGAGTACTTGTTTGGTTCTACATTGTTCGTGTCCCTCACTAGAATGTTAGTACCAAGAAAGCAGGGTTCTTGTCTTTTCTTTCCTCTATTAATCATTACTTTTACTATCATGCATACAGCAGTGTCTCAGTCAATACGAGCTGAAATTATGAATGAATGGAGAGACTCAGTTCTTACCCTCAAAGAGTGAAGGAGATTAACAAATCCAAAACTCTACTACAGGAAGGAGTGTTGCTCCTTCCCTCGTGGTTCTGTGCCCTGAATGGGAGAGCCATTCGCAACATAAAAAAATCATACGCTGGTCTATTACGAAACTTTTCCAGCAGAAATGATAAAGTGCTTTACTGTAACAAATTTACAACAGTATCCCAACAAGTGGAAGTAAAATATCTTAGGCAGGGTACCTAATTCTCAGTAACAAAAAGGCACTCTGCAGGCTACAATGGTCTCGCAAGGGCGATTCCCTGGCCTTGGGTTTTGAGTGTCCCAGATAAGAAGTGAGGACAGAAGAGGTTTTCTCACCAACAGATGCTGCTTTAAATGACCAGACTGTGGTCTTCAGGCTCCAAGATGGCCTCAAATGACTCCCTGCGTCCTGGTATTCATACCATTTTATAGCCCCCTCCACACTGTATCAGAGCTGGTATGCTTTACCCACAAAAAGTGGTAGAGATGAGGATACTCACTCACTAGGTTAGGTTCTAACTTGGGTTGCTCCCTCACTCTGGGATCACTTCCTATGGGAGGGGCTGTATCATGAAACACCCTACGGAGAATCCCACCCGGTGAGAAGTTGAAACCGCCTGCAAACAGCCATGTGAGTGAACTTGAAGGTTGACCCTGCAGCCCCAGTCAAGTCTTCAGAGGCTGCAGCCCTGGCTAAAGGCTTGACTGTAACTTTAAGAGAGACTATGACACAGAGCCACCCAGCCAGTCAGATCACATACCCCCTACCCTCAGAAACTGCGCAAGGTAATCCACGTTTGTTATTCAACTGCTGAATTTGGGGGTAATTTGTTACACAGCAATAGATAACTAATTCACCTTATTAGCAGAAAAACTATTCACCTCTTATAAGTAAAAGTCTGTAGAAAGGATTTAATACCCTATGAATCATACCTAAGGGGGATGAAAACACTATTCTTGTGACTAGTGGAAAAAAGAAGTTTCAGGACATTTTTCCCCCTTTAGGTCTTTTTAAAAGGATAAGTCCCTGAATTTTCACATCATGATTTAACATGTCTTGCAGTCACTTTCTTCAAGGAGAGAGAACTGTAAGTCCCTGAAGACACAAACACAAGGTAATCTCCAGCTTCCTTCCTGTGCAAGACTAAAAACAGCAAACAGGATGCTCAGTAAATAAATGATAAGCTTCCTGTTATCAAGCAGCTTTCTCTGTAACTCAGCTTGATCTTGCTGTATCTTACCAAAAAGAATGGATTCACTTGAGCTGCTGGGCTCGTCTCAGAGACACAGAAACCCTTCCCTAGCAGCTGCCTAATGGGGCAGTGTATGGAGTTCTGCTTTCAAGGTACTAAGGGGAGGAAAGGCATGCACAGACTCTGTGTTCCCCGGAATGTGTGCTATGCAGAAACTGGACCTGCAAAGTGATCTTTAAAAAATGGTTCTTTGGTCAGTTTGGGGAAATACTATATTTCCCAATTGATCCAACCCAGGGGTCAGCACAATTTTTCTATAATGGGTCATACAGTAAATATTATAGGCTTTATGGGCCATATAGTCTCTTTCAAAACCACTCACTTCTGTGGACCATGACAGCAGCCATGGACAGTACAAATGGATGTAACTGGGCTCCAATAAAACTTTATTTGCAAAAAATGGCTTGGGTCAGACTTGGTCCATAGGCTGGGGTTTGTATATTTTTCCTTCCCCTCACTGGAATGCTGAAGTACTGGGAAAGCAGGAAAATAAACACAGAGGCCATTGCTCCAACCTCTCTCTTAAAGAATCACTGCACATTCCGACATATAAAAGGCATTAAGAATTTCTGCTCCAAAGACTTATTCATGGATCCATTTGTTCAACTCAATTTACCAAAAATTATTTGTCCAAAGAACGTATTTACTTACTTAATGATTTCTCTCCTGCACTCCCCTGCCTTCCCCTCTTCACCTCTCTTCTCTCTCTGTCAACTTGTCTTATTTTTTTAATTGAAGTAAAATTAACTGACAATGTTGTGTTAATTTCTGCTGTATAGCAAAGTGATTCAACTATACATATATATTCTTTTTTAAATATTCTTTCCCATTATTATGGTTTATCATAGGATATTGAATGTAGTTCTCTATGCTATACAGTAGGACCTTATTGTTTATCCATTCTATATATAACAGCTTACATCTCTCAACTTGTCTTCTTATTGAATAACTATTAATAATTCAGACATCTAGTCTTCCATAGAGCATACCTGAGGAAATAATGAGTTACCTAATTTGCAGTGTGTATCAGCCTGAGTGAACAATTATACCTCCGCAGAGAACTGACTTGGAAAGTGGAGCGTCAATGAATGCTTCAAGCGATACCTTGACTTTTATACATAGGATAGCCTCAAAGATAGAAAATTTTAGAAGTGTTTGGTTTTGGTTCTCAAGATGGTAGCATAGAAAGATCCTGAGCTCACCTCATCTCATGGGCACATCAAAATTACAACTATTTATAGAACAACTGTCAATGAAAAAGATTGGAATCTACCAGAAAAAATCTTGGACAACTAAAGACATAAACTATAGCCAAGACCCACAAATGGGAGGATAATTACAGTTGCAGAGGTTCTCTCCAAGGAAAAAGGGGTCTGAGTCTCACATAGGGCTCTCCAGCCTAGGGGTGCTCACTGGGTAGATGAGCCCCCAGAACGTTTGGCTATGAATGCCAGTGAGACTCACTTTGAGGAATCTCACAGGACTTGGTGAAATAAAGACTCTACTCTTAAAGGATTCACACAAAATCTCACACACGCTGGGAGCGAGGGCAGAAGCAGTAATTTGAAAAGAGCCAGGGTCAGACCTGCCTGCTGATCTTGGAGAGTTTTCCAGAGAGGCAGGAGGCAATTGGAGCTCCCCTGGGGACACAGACACTGGTGTCAGCCATGTTTGGAGTCTCATTCTAATTGTGCTGGCAAACACCATCGTGGAATCCTCCCACCCGGCTCCACTCCCACCCACCAGCCCATAAGCACCAAGTCTGGGACACCTCAGGTCAAGCAACTAACTTGGGGATGGGGGACACAGCCACACCCACCAGCAGACAGATTGCCATAAGACCCCCGGGAGCCTACAGCCACCCCTGAACATGGCCCAGCCCACCAGAAGACTCAGGACCCAGTCCCACACAACAGTGAACAAGCACTAGACCTGGGAACCCCAGAGACCTGCTGCCAGAGACCCCAGGGCTAGCTCCACCCACAAGCAAGTCTGCTTGAGACAAAGCCTCAACCACCAACAGGATGACGCAAGGACAACTGCAGCCCTGGAGCCTGTCATGGCAGGATCTAGCCCACGCACCAGCAGGCCAACACAAGCTTCAAGATTCCGTGAACCCTACAGCCAGCTACATCAGGAACCAGCCATGCCCGCCAGAGAGTCCACATCAGCTCTGGGACCCCTGGCCCCGCAGCCAGACCACAGGACCCCACTCTGCCTGCCACTGGGCCAGCACTAGCCCCAGAACCTGGCTGCAGGCACCAGCCCCAGGCTCCCCTAGACTCTGACTATGCTCACCAGTGAGGCAGCACTAGTCCCAGGGCCACCTGGAGATCTGCAGCCAGCTGCCTCATGACCCAGCCCAGCCATCCAGTGACCAGAATGCTCTGGACAAGGCAGGACCTGGCCACCAACTGACCTTGGGGCCAGCAATCCCTATGAGACATCCTGGAGTAGTCAGCCCACCACAACAAAAGGACCCATGCAGCCCACATAGTGGGGCTGGGCATATAGCTCTAGTGTCCAGAGGTGAGTGCACTTCTGGGAAGCATAGGACATCACCTACAAAAGGCCATATCTCCAAGGTTGAGAAATGTAACCAACCTACCAGACACCCTCCCTGACTTCAGACTATACTACAAAGCTACAGTAATCAGAACAATACAGTGCTGACACAAAAACAGACACATAGATCGATGGAACAGAATAGAGAGCCCAGAAATAAACCCACACACTTAACGTCAATTAATCTATGACAAAGGAGGAAAGAATATACAATGGAGAAAAGACAGTCTCTTCAATAAATGGTGCTGGGAAAACTGGACAGCTACATGTAAAAGAATGAAATTAGAACACTTCCTAACACCATACACAAAAATAAACTCAAAATGGATTAAAGACCTAAATGTAAGACCAGATACTATAAAAATCCTAGAGGAAAACATAGGCAGAACACTCTTTGACATAAAATGCAGCAATATTTTCTTGGATCCATCTCCCAAAGCAAAGGAAATAAAAGCAAAAATAAGCAAATGAGACATGATTAAACTTAAAAGCTTTTGCATAACAAAGGAAATCATTGACAAAATGAAAAGACAATCTACTGAATGGGAGAAAATATTTGCAAATGATACGACTGGTAAAGAGTTAATATGCAAAACATATAAACAGCTCATACAACTCAACATAGAAAAAACAAATATCCCAATAGAAGATCCAAATAGACATTTCTCCAAAGAAGACATACAGATGGCCAACAGACACATGAAAAGATGCTCAACATAAATAATCATCAGAGAAATCCAAATTAAAACCACAGTGAGATATCACCTCACACCTGTCAGAATGGCTATCATCAAAAAGAACACAAATAACAAATGTTGGTGAGGATGTGGAGAAAAGGGGTCCTTTGTACTCTGCTGGTGCAAATGTAAATTGGTGCAGCCACTGTGGAGAACAGGATGGAGTTTCCTTTAAGGACTAAAATAGAGCTACCATATGATTCAGGAACTCCACTCCTGGGTATATATCCAAAGAAAATGAAAACACTAATTCTAAGAGATACATGCACCCCAATGTTCACAGCAGCATCATTTACAATAGCCAAGATATGGAAGCAACCTAAGTGTCTATCAACAGATAAATGGATAGAGAAGATGTTAGATAGATAGATGATAGATAGGTGATAGGTAGATAGATAGGTAGATAGATAGATACAATGGAATACTACTCAGCCATAAAAAAGAATGAACTTTTGCCATTTGCAACAACACTGATAGACTTAAAGGGTATTATGCTCAGTGAAATAAGTCAGACAGAGAAAGACAAATACTGTATATTATGTGTGGAATCTAAAAAATAAAACAAATGAACGAATATAATAAAATAGAAATAGACTCACAGATATCAAAACTAGTAGTTACCAGTGGGAAAGGGAAGGGGAAAGGGGCATGATAGGGATAGAGAATTAAGCGGTACAAACTACTACGTATAAAATAATTAAGATACCATGATATTATGTACAGCACAGGGAATATAGCCAATATTTTATAATAACTATAAATCGAGTATAAGCTATAAAAATGTTGAATCACTATGTTGTACACCTGAAACTAATTGAAACTAATATAATATTGTAAATCAACTATACCTCAATTTTTTTAAGTGTTTTGTTTTTGTGTTTGTTTTGTGAAAATTGTTCGATTGATGCCTTGCCACATTCTTCTGTCCTCCACCTTCCCCCACCCCCACCCGAGGAGTGATTGCTACTTCTAGAACTTGTAGTATGAAAACCATCATATTAGGAAGTTTTGGATTTGATCATTACCCCTAGACAATGTCAAGGAACTAACAGATTTAGAACTTAAAACTCAAAGTTGATTTCATTGGTCAAATTCACAAACTGAAGATTTTCTGGCAAAGTGTGTTAGAAACTTATAAGACACACATAGTAGTGTCAAGCATGGTCAGAGTTCTTTTAAGAAGAAAGGTTTAAATTCCTCAGTATTGGCCTATGATTATTGGTGACTGTTGACCAAAGAGGCCAATCCTGGTACAATGTGGGAGGGGACAGTGTGTGAATTCTAGGAGAGTGAATCACTGGAGGAGGTCTCTTGGAAGCTGCCTGTCACATAAGGTCTGTGGAAAAAAAAATGGGAAGCAGGTATTTTATCTCCTGAATCTGATACTAATTCTGTGGCATTAGCCAAGTCATTTCTGCTAATCTATAAATTGGGGGTTTGAACTAAAATCAAACTTTTGGTAACAATATAAATCTATCAATATTTATACATTACTTAATATATTTTCAGTGCACTTTCATATTAATGATACCACACGGTGGACAATGTTGAGTGAGAAGGGTCTGGCCACAGGCTGGCTAGAAGCCAGTTTCCCAGAATGCGGCTGCCTCTGAGATTCCAACCTAATCGTTTCTTCCTCAAAGCCATGAGAATCTTCAGGAAAGTCAGACTATCCTGAGCTTAGATACCAACAAGGCCCTATAATCCACGAGGCCTTTCAAAGCTTGAACTTTTCAAAGCCTGAGAAGAGACTTGGCAGTTCCTGAATTTTAGGAGTGGTTTAATCACCGCCCCCCACGCCATCAAATTGGAGAACCCCTTTCTATCTCCTTTCTTTCATCACACAGAGACATGTAGCTCTCAGAAGTTTTCCCCCATAAGAACATGTCCATCTTTTATCCAGGGATCGCCTCCCGTCCCTTTATTTTCATTATGAAACAGAGTAGGAGGACCACGTTCTCTGTAAAAATAGCACCAGATGCCACAGCTGCAATGGGCCTCCCAGACACGGACACTTGTGACAAGGCTCTGATCTGGCCGTGTGTGTGGCTGTGGGTTGTGGGGAGAGAATGGCCACAGCTGTCACAGCGAATCAGGTTTATCCTTGGTGCTAATGTCCATGTACCAAGCACCCTTGGCCTGCACTCTTTCCAGGATGAGTGTGTTTACAAGTGGAAAACGTTTGAAGTCTTTGCTCTGTGACTGAATGGAATATGTCAGAGAGAACACTTTTATGACTCTTCCTGAAAATTATCATGTGGCTGATCCTTCTTTTGGGCCTAAAGTAGAAAAATACACTTTAGTTTTTCTCTTTCCAGGAAACTAAAGATTTCACAATTCTTAAAATAAGGAATAAACTATAAAGTTTAAAACTTTATGTCGAAATAAGCAACTGTATCCTATGAAAATACTCATAAATTGGGGATTAAGTTAATTCTTCCAAATACAGCCATCTATTTAGAAGAATTTTGTTGCTATCTACATTATTCAGAACTTAAAAAATATATATACAGGAGGAGGGAGGTGAGGTAGAAAATTGAGCCTAATTTTAAGACAGTGGGATTTAGGGCCAGCACATATATAAAAGCATTCACAAGCATTAAATAACAAAAGAAATTAACTACCCCCTGCGATGTGTATTTAAGTGCAATCAATTCTAAGAAATTGTGGAAAGACTGCCCTCTTCAGACACACTACTTTTTCTTTTTAAGTTGCTATAGATTTTTTTTCTATATAAGTCTCTCTAGGGGAAAATGGAGTATGGAGTAAAATAGTTATAAATCAGAGGTTTATTCTAAGAAATAAATGTCAAAGAAGTACATGGAAAAAATGTTCTTAAGTGCCTAGTCTGCCTGTCTGGACTTGCCTAGAATATGTATCTTATAAGTATTCCACTTGGCTCTTGAAGCATCTAATAAGCAAGCTTTAGAATCCTGAGTGGTAATTAATTAATGCAACTGTCAGGGCTGAAATGTTTACCTCGGCTGTCACATAACTCAGTGTATTCAGAATAAACACCTGAAGTCACAATAATTGGCTTTCATGTCATTAGAATTTTTAATAGCCATGATGAACTCTACTCATTCCACACCAAACTCTTGTTTTCTGTTTTATTCCTGTCATTTGGAGCAAGCTGAAATGACAATTAGAGAGTCCTGTCATAACGAAAGGTATTGTGCAGATTTGGGTCCTTGGGCAGGCCCTCATCTGGCTGTCGGCAGAGTTTCCTTAGAAACTCTATAGGCAGGTCTTAGGGAGAACCAAGGGGGAAATTTCATTTGAAACTCAACTTTCTTTTCTACATTTCCTGATCTGGGCCTTTCCCCCACCCCCAATATTTACTTTTTCAATGATCAGATGAAAATATGAGTCTCATATAATGAGGAGTCCAAGAACCACACTCTAAAACCAATTTCAGGGCTTCCCTGGTGGCGCAGTGGTTAGGAGTCCGCCTGCCGATGCAGGGGATGCGGGTTTGTGCCCCGGTCCGGGAGGATCCAACGTGCCGTGGAGCGGCTGGGCCCGTGGGCCGTGGCCACGGGGCCTACGCGTCCGGGGCCTGTGCTCCGCGGCGGGAGAGGCCACGGCAGTGAAAGGCCTGCGAACCACAAAAAGCAAACGAACAAACAAAAAAAAATGTCAATTCCTTATAGTCAGTCCAGAACAAATTAGAGCAAAAAAAATGACCAACAAATGAGAAAATACCCCCATTGTATCACCTTCCACAAGAGGGACAGGAAGAAATCTAGTTTGCAAAGTGGCCTCTTCTGCTTCCTAACTGTGGTGAAAAGAGAAGGCACATTATATACTCAATTAAACAGAGGTCATTGCAGAGGGAAATTCTAAACATGTTCAAGAAACAGTAGTTTATGGAAATCGAATTAGAGTCTGTAGGAAAATGGTGTGTACGGCAGTGATAACTAGTGATTTACATGATATCTGACATCTGTAATATACACGTGCGTTTTTGCAGTGGGACATAAACACGGAACTAACTTGTTTATGATTGGAGGCGACTTGCTGAAAGGAAATGTGTGCCAGCATGTTTCTCCTCTAGTGTGAGTATTCAGTTTCATGTATAATTGATAGATTACCATTTTTATGAAGGGTAAAATAAGAGTAAATAAATTATGAGGATTTAAAATATCATCCATTAGCCAGGAATACTCAGTTTTTCTTTGAATGAGCACTCAACAATTGCCATTCCTGAGGGCATTTCTAGCAGACCAGCAATTTCTCTGGCTTCTTGGCTCCCAAATTACTTGGGTCCAAAACTGAGATTGGTAGACAACCAGACTACAAATACCACCCAGGCCTCATATTTATGCATAGCTTAAATTCATAGCGTTTGGGCAGAAAAGCCAGCATAATTCCAAATTCTGAACTCAGATTATACCTGTATACAGGGATAAAATGAATAAATTCCAAATGGAGCCATCAGAAGGAGCTTTTTACTCTAGAGCAAAGCCTTGAAGTGAAGAAAAGCTGATCACATGTTCCATAATGTCTGGGATTTCAAATATAGATATATTTACTTATGTAATTAAAATTCTGTAAAATTACATTTTGAATGTGTATACAACTATAGATGCTACATATACAAGTATATAAATTTATAAACTTGCACAGTTCATATGTGTACACAATATATACATTATGTATTCTGGATAATATGTTTGTATTGTATATTATAAATGTGTTTATGTGCATTATTTATATTTATTGATTGTTTTTTGTTTGTTTTGTTTTTTGTTTTTTGCGGTATGTGGGCCTCTCACTGCTGTGCCCTCTCCCGTTGCGGAGCACAGGCTCCGGACGCGCAGGCTCAGCGGCCATGGCTCACGGACCCAGCCACTCCGTGGCATGTGGGATCCTCCCGGACCGGGGCACGAATCCATGTGCCCTGCATCGGCAGGCGGACTCTCAACCACTGCGCCACCAGGAAAGCCCTTGATTGTTTTACTTATCTATTATAAATATATGAATATCTCCTTGTATGTTCAATACATAAATATATACATACTACATATTATTTACAATGTATTACACTATACAACACATATTATACATAATATTACATATTAGATGTAAATTATATATAATATACTAATATTAAATATAGAGTATATATTGTACATTATATGCACATATTATATAAATGTTATATAGGGATATTACATATTTTATACACTATATATTATATTGCTGCATAGATGTGTACACAAAACTATAGATACTGAACTTATTTTGAACTTAAACAGATTTTCAAAGGTAATCTTAATCGTATGCAAGTTCTAACTTCCACAAGGATTTCAGAAGGAAATCCCTTCACAGAGGAGACACCACTATACCTGTTTTCAACAGAGCACTTCAATAGCCTTCTTCCTCCTGCAGATGCAAACACATCTTTAATATTTAATATTTAGAGTAATATAAAGCTCAGGAACGTCATACAATTTCAGATCTAAAACCAATTCGTTTTTTGAATTGGTGTTGGCTAGCCTGGCTTTTGTCTACTGGCTATTTTAAGTACAACTACTTTAAATACAGCTTTTAAGAACGATGTTGGCATCTCCAATGGGATGAAAGAAACACCAAGTTGCCCAGGATTTGTGAAGAGGTGAGTTAATGGCCAATGTTGGGACAAGACCACTCAGTGGGCAAGTACTGTAACCACAGGACCGCCCAGCCTTTTAGGTCTCCGTGCTTTGACTAGCAAATGTGATGCTCGACCGATCAGCACAATCATTTTAAAAGGCTCTGGAAACCCTTCCTCCCCGGCGTGCACATGAAACACACCAGCATTCATGTCAATCTCCCCTCAGACGCATCATCACCAGCTCCCGTTACCGTGGCGCGGACATAAGCCGGGGAAGAGCCACGCACAGAGGGGTCGTTCCTGTGATTAACTGGTAGAATCTAAAGGAGACAAAAAGAATAGAGCCCGAGCTCAAGCCACGTTCGGCCATTTGTGCCTGTCAACACAATATGCATATAAGCAAACAGAGCGTGGATCCAACCTAGTACAATTCCAGACCTGAGCATGTTTTTATAAATAATCACTCATAAAACTGGGGGAAGAAGGAAAAGGAGCCAGGGTGTCGTTGTCCCGCGCTCTGCGGCCCCTGCACGGGCTCGTTAGTGCCGGGGACAAGCTGCCCTCTCTTGATGGAAACTTCGCAGCTTCAGGTCTGGGAGCTACAGGGGGTCCGGAAGGGACACGCAGTTCCAGACACTTGCCGCTCCCGGGATCGCCCAACAAACTGCTCAGGTCCGGACCTAAAGAAGAGCCCTGCAGCTGCGGTGGCCGTGGAGGGGGCTGGCACCTGTTCCCAGCCTCCAGCTCCAGGCTCTGTATCACTGGCCAGGTCCAAGGTCCCAGTTGGAGTCAGAACGTCGGGGCTGGAAATCTCTGTAATGGGTGTCTGTTGATGTGCTGGCCTAGGTCCCATTCTCGCAATATTTTTTATATATAACAACAGTCTATTCTTTTGAGAAGTTCCTCCACCCCCACTACAGGAGGCAGCTCAGGCGCCTGGTCCTCCAGGTGACCCAAGTCTGGCAGGAAGTTTCTTTACCCAAAATTTGGATCTTGAGTGAAACGGCCCAAGGGCAACTAGGGGTGCCCTGGAGAGACCCTTTATTAATTTCTATAAGTGTCCTAGATCACTGGAGCTTCCCTCCTTGTTACATTTCCAAGCACTGGAGGCTCAGTTTTTTCCTTTAAATTTAATTCTATGACCTATACCCTATTCTTCCAATAAATTCTATTTTGCTTAAATTAGCAGGATTAGTTCCTATTGGCTTAAAACCAAAAACCCATAACTGATACAGACCCTTACCAATGACCCTGCTTTCAATTTCTTTTCTGTTCTTCACTGCATGTTAGTTATCAAGTTCTGCTCATCATAAATATATCATTTTCTCTCTATGTATGATAATATATAATGGTATATTATATTCTACTATATTACACTGTCATATTTTTCTCATCCTTAAAATGCCCTTATGATATACATATAATTATTGCAATTACACTGAGGATGAGGCAGTAACTGGGCTCAAGTAGGTTAAATCAGTGGTGCATTGGGATAAGCCGAGGCCTTGTTAAACGGCGATTCCTGGTCCCCAGGCCCTGACTCCTGATTCAGTGGGTCTGAGGGGCCCCTGGGAGTCACTTTCCTAACAAGCGTCTGGAGGATGATGTGGCTGGTCCAGGGCCATGCTTGGTGAAGCACTAGACTGAGTCAATCTTCTCAAACTCTAATGTGCCTACAAACCACTTGTGGAGCAAACCACCTGACTCCACAGGGCTGAGGTGATGCCCGAGACTCTGCATTTCCTACAGCTCCAGGAGCAGCTGCTGTTCCTGGACCACTCCCAGCAACACGGATCATGTGGCTGCCCCAGATCACATGGCGAGTCACAGCCCCAGCCTGACTTGACTTCAGGCTTGCCTGCTCTTGTTCACTCTTGCCTCCTGGAGGAAAGCCTGGTCTTTACAAGTGAGAATCCAGAAACCCAGAAGGATTCCCACAGCTGGTTAATTATACAGTCAATAGGATGCAACCCCCAAGTCGCTCTGGGGTGGGGCAGGCTCCAGAGTTCACAAAGTCCATTCTGCATGAAATCCTGACAAAAACACCAAGAAATGGGTCAGGCCAGCATCTGGTCACATGTCACTGATAGGGCAGGCACGTGAGGTCTGAGCAGAGAAGCCACTTGCTTCCAATCACTCAGCTGAAAGGTGCCAGAGCCTGAGCTAATGCCAAGTAATGTGCTCCCACCACCTACAACAGTCCCCACCCCCCAGAGGAGTCAAGACACACCCTTCCTCTAAAAGAAGAAATGGGAGTACGCCCCACAACAAAGAATGGGGACCCAAGACCCTCGAGACCAGGCGTCAAAACTAGTGGTCCACTAGCCCACCTGGCCTATGGAGGCATCTCTGGCCTGCACAGTGTCAGGTTTGTTGTCTGCTTACTCAGCTGTATGTGTTTAAATAGTGGGAAAATGTGCACTACAATCCAGAATGAACATTGTGAAATTCTGACGACACAGAGCCCAGGTTCACATCTTAAAGAATCAGCTCTGGTTGTGAGGGGGGAAATGTGGGGTCCAGGGGTCATCCGTGTAGCCACATGCCTAGCCTGTGGACTCACGTGACAGACACTGGACCTGGGTCTTCAGTGCCCACCACCCCCCATCAGCCTATGGCCAGGCCAGCCTGCACCATATGGGTTTGGATGGCTGCAAAAAACGGGAGATCCCTGAACCAGGGCAGTTCACTTGTCAAGATTTTCATGGGATATGAGACAAGGGAGCAGAGCTGAGCCAAGTCACTAGGAAAAGGATGCATTTGTTCAAGCACTGGAAAAGAAACCCCAGAATACATGCCCCTGACTTTGCTGTCACAGGAAGGTGGCCTTTGGTTGGTGATTGTTGCTGACTTCTGGAAAACTCTGCCTTTGTTAAAAAAAAAAAAAATCCCATTTTCTCTCCCCTCATGGATTAGTGGTCCCTGCTGCACAAGGCCAAGGATGTTTCTGAAGGAGGCCGAGGGCCCAGCTGGCAAAACCCTGCTTTAGCATGATTTCAAATTGCCGAATCAACACAATGCCACTCTTCTGTTTAAATTATTGGACAATTAGGACTTCGTGGGGTGTGAGTCTAGCCCTGTATGCAGCCATATTTGTTGTTATTAAACGGCAACAGGAAAACACATCCAGAAGTAGACTGGGGCAGAGTTTCAGGGCAATCAAATTTCTGCAAGGAATTTAAACACTGACACCCTCTTTGCTGAAGACAAAAGGTTTGCCGGTAATTCATCAGACCTTTAAGACCACAATCACGCACGCACGTGCACATGCGCGTGCGCGCGCACACACACACACATCTATATATTTGAGAGTCAGCCCTGAGAGGAAACAGCCCCATCCTCTAGTGTTCTGCTGTCGCCTTGCAGTCTGAAGGTAGAAATAATGAGCCTGCAGAAAGGAGTGGCAGATTTTATCTCAGAGACACTCACCCCCATGACTCCATTAGCATCGTTCCAAGGAAAATTATCCCTCCCTCTGTGGGGATGGGAAGGAGTTGCAGGGAGACAGGAGGCACAGAGATGTTCAGTTTCCATTTGGAACCAGATCACTGCCCACCACCAAGGACACGTGTGCCCTGATGCCCTCATCCCACAAAAGCCAGGCCTTGTCTATTTCTATGCTACTTGCCTGCAACAGAGCAAGAGCTTCTCCAAAGAAGGAGCACTACCTCCCACTCCCTGCTCTAACCAGAAGCCATAACCCCATTCAGCCCACATCAGTCCAGGCAGCCCATCCCCTCAGTTTATCATTCAGCCGATTTCCCTTCTGGGATCCTCTTCTTGAGGACAATCAAAGCCATGTGTTCTCCACAGAGATCTGACTTTCCAGAGAAAACCATCCTTTCCAGTTCTGAACAAGGGAAGGGGAGGGAGATGAAGTGGGGAAGGGGATGCTGGAGGGGAAAGGGGGGTTACACCCACATACACACACACATGCATGCACACACAGGGCATCACTGGGGACTCCAGGAAAAAACACCTCCTGCAACAATGTAAAGACACACTAAATCTGAGATGAGATCATTGGACTTTCACTCTTTGAGTGCCAGAAGTTTTTTAATCCAGAAATGCTGCTGATAGACATGGTTATGATTCCTAAGCTTAACCCTGGGGGACCTTGTACACATTTAAATAACTTGATTAAATAACTCTGAGGGGCTAGATTTCTTCATCGCCAAAATGAAGATATTAGTTTCTACTTTGCAAAATTGTCTTGTAAATTAAATTCAGAAAGCAATTGTGCACCTCAAATAGTGCCTGTTGCATACAAGAAGCTCAATAAATGTGGCCTAATCATAATCATAGAAATAACAATAATATTTGAGTAAACCCTGTAAATGCACAGTCGGGAATGCCACATGCAGAAGTAGCCCTTAACTGTGTAAGGCTTACAGATGAGGTCCATCCTGCATTCCAACATATTGCCAAAGGAAAGTTTTATCAGACTATGTTCCTCCCCCAGGACAGTTTGGGGGAGCCCCCCACTGCTAGACCAGGCTTCCTTCACAACTGAACTTGAGCTTGAGGACCCTGTGTCAGAGCTCTGTGCTGGACGGACTAGGAGACACGTCTTAGATAGCTCACCAAGCCAAGAGAGCTCCTCACTCAAGGGAGAGTCTTGGTATATTAGAACGTGCTGGAAATCACAGAGTAAACTTACTACTTCTTCCTGGATGGTTAGTAATTTAAAATTTAAATTTTAAAATTACAACAAAGAGGGATATAAATAAAGTAAAAGGTAGGGAAAAAGCATAAGATTTTTAACTTAAAATATATAACTTCAAGAGAAATTCAGGCGTATAGGAGGCTGGTATTTCAGGGTCTTGGGTTGGGAGCAGAGAGTAAGCAGTCTCTCTGTTTTGCCCTTAGAGTGGTTGGGAAACACTGAGTCCCCACTTAACTGCATGACAACAGGTAGAGTGGATATTATTATTGCCATTTCATTGGTGAAGAATCAGGTACAATTAATCTGCAGTGACAGAAAACAGATCGGTGGTTTCCTAGGGCCAGGATCAGAGGAACTGACCACAAAGGGACATGAAGGAACATCTTAGGGCGTCAAATATTCTATCTTGATAGCAGTGGTGGTTACATGGCTGCACACATTTATCAAAAAACCAAACTGGATACCTAAAATAGGTATAGTTTATTGTATGTATAGCAAAACAGAATTGATTTTTTTTTAAGGCTTCAGTTTTTAATTGAGAGTTTAAAGGAGGCTGTTGACTCTGAATCCAATTACAGGGAAAAACAATAGACCCTATTAGGCAGTAGAAGAACATTGTGGGGATGAGAAGGTTACAGATAAATGGCAGGGGGTGGGTAGGTGGCATTAGTGCTGAGCCATAATTAGCAACTTAGATACATGGGGAGAGTGCAGAGGAACGGCACATCTAGGGAAGGAGAAAGGAGAAGGAGGCAAGAGGAGGAAAGAGGGTGAGGCACTGGCCCCAGGACCAGAACCTGGGGGAATGGGGTGAGCCGGGGGCAAGGTGAGAAGGTTCAGGACAGGTGAGAAGTACAGTATCTGCACACAGAGGCATTTTCAGATGCAGCCTCTGGTTCTCCAAGCCATGCAGGTCACATGCTGTAAATTTCACCACCCCAGGCCAAGTTCCAGCTGCTTCCCTTAGTGCTGCAAAACTCTAGCAGAGGTTTCAGAGAGCCGAATATGCAAGCTGTCCCTCTTCCTTTGGCTCCGTGGGGGCCATTCTCCCTGGTTCCCTCCGCAGAGATATTCTACTGCCAAGTGTCTCTGCACCAGGGAGTTCCATACTCCAAAAGACGGACTTATTTTTAGCTCTTGAAAAATCCCCTAGGTTTTTCAGTACAAAGGAAAGATGAGTGACTAGGCTTCTTTTGGTTTCAGGGATTGGGGCAGGGGGAGGAAAAGAAAAAAGAAAACCAACCTGAAGTTTGTTTCAATGTCGCTCTTCGTTTTTCAGTGTTAATTTGGAAATTGGCTTCAACTTGCTGTGAACCTTTGCACAGAAATATATTACACTGAACACCGAAGTGTTTTAAAAATACCGGTGCACTCTGGTAACCATCTGTCACTCTTTGCGGCACATAGCAATTTAAAATTATTGGAGCTCTTAAATTAAGTGCTTAAATTTGAAGGTGATCACCACTTTGAACATGTGGATTGCACAGCTATCTCAACCATAACAGTGCTTCAATTTTCTTTAAACAGGTCATTTTGGAGAGCGATAAGGGAGTCTGATTGCCCAGCATGCATTGATTTAAAACTACTGGAGTCATCAATTCATTTCTACAAGCACTCCTGTTTGGGTGCAATCTTGCTCTGATGGCTTAAATTGGGCCAAATTAGCCTATACTGCACATGCCCAAAACGCTAATGTATTTTGGTAATCTAACCTTTTGGGGGGCAAAATTGACAATCATTTCAGCAAGGGCAAAAACAGCACTCAAGCAGATGTATTTGCCTTTCAAAAACACAAGGTCATCTAGGTGGGATTTTCTGTGTGTCTAATGTCAGAAAGATACAAAGGGAATATATGTATTGGTTTTTCAGAGACATTTGGCCCAACATAGTATATTTCTCAAAAACAATAAGAAATTTATCAGAATGTAATGCCTGTTGTCGAACTCTGTGCCCTTGCTAGGACACACAACTTAACATTTCATTACATCTGAAATAGTAAGACACAAGTTTTAGCCACCTAACTGTACACACGGTATAAAAAAGCTTTTCTCAAACTAAATATGCCCTCCTCCAGTTACAAGAAAAAGAAAAAAAAAGAAAAAAAATTAACTAGAGTGTTAAAAAGAAAAACAGCCAATGGACAAGATGTCTCACATAACAGATCTCAAAATATCTCATTATCAGGTAGTCTGAGAAAAAGGAGATTTGCTCTTTAAAAAAGTGAGAAAATGCTGACTCAATTATACCGAAAACAGTAATAATAGCTAACATGTATTGAATACCATGCCTTTTTTATTTTTATTTTTTAAATTTTATTTATTTTATTGAAGTAGAGTTGATTTACAATGCTGTGCCAATCTCTGCTGTACAGCAAAGTGACTCAGTTACACACATACAGACATTCTTTTTTAAATATTTTTTTCCACTCTGGTTTATCATAGGATACTGCATATAGTTCCCTGTGCTACACAGTAGGACCTTGTTGTTTATCCATCCTATATAGTTTGCCTCTGCTAATACCAAACTCCCAGTCCTTTTCTCTCCCACCTCCCCTCCCCCTTGGCAACCACAAGTCTTTGAACACTATATCTTTATCTCCTGTCATCCTCACAGCAACCCCTGGAGGTAACTATTACAGACCCTTCACCTTTTACTGTCATATGGAACTTGTTTCTCATTTATTAGGAATAGATTCTCGTATCTACAAAAAAATTATTTTGAGGGGTCATCAGAGTAAGATAACACACAACACACACAGCTCTTTAAAAAAGTGAGAAAATGCTGACTCAATTATACCGAAAACAGTAATAATAGCTAACATGTATTGAATACCATGCCTTTTTTATTTTTATTTTTTAAATTTTATTTATTTTATTGAAGTAGAGTTGATTTACAATGCTGTGCCAATCTCTGCTGTACAGCAAAGTGACTCAGTTACACACATACAGACATTCTTTTTTAAATATTTTTTTCCACTCTGGTTTATCACAGGATACTGCATATAGTTCCCTGTGCTACACAGTAGGACCTTGTTGTTTATCCATCCTATATAGTTTGCCTCTGCTAATACCAAACTCCCAGTCCTTTTCTCTCCCACCTCCCCTCCCCCTTGGCAACCACAAGTCTTTGAACACTATATCTTTATCTCCTGTCATCCTCACAGCAACCCCTGGAGGTAACTATTACAGACCCTTCACCTTTTACTGTCATATGGAACTTGTTTCTCATTTATTAGGAATAGATTCTCGTATCTACAAAAAAATTATTTTGAGGGGTCATCAGAGTAAGATAACACACAACACACACACACACACACACACACACACACATATTCTCAAAGGGTTTCTTTGCAGCTCTAATGAGGTATAACACACATACCATAAAATTCAGCCATCATCAGTACACAATTCAAATGGCATGTTGTAAATTTATGGTTATATCATCATCTCCACAATCCAATATTAGAACATTTCCATCGCCCCCAAAAGTTTCCTTGTGCCCACCTGGTCTGCAGTCAATCCCCACTGCTACCTCATGGCCCAAGCCACCTCTAATCTGGGAATTTCATAAAAAGGGGATCATACACTATGTGGTCTTCCATGCCTGTCTTCTTTCACATAGCACAGTGTTTTTGAGGTCCATGTTGTAGCATATATCAGAAGATTTTTTCCTTTTTATTGCTTAATAATAATCCATTATATGGTTATACACAATTGATAAACATCTGGTTTGTCACCAATTTTGTACTGTAATGAATAAAGCTGCTATGACCACTTGTGTATATATCTTTGCATGGATGTATGTCGTCAGTTATCTCCTAGGTAAAAACCTAGGTGAACTGGTGATTCCTAAGATAAGTCTCTGTTTAACGTCGTAAGAAACTGCCAATCTATTTTCCAAAGCGGCTGTCCCATTCTACATATTTACCTTTGCACCAGCAATGAATAAAATCCCATTTTAGTAGGAGGAAAGGGAGGCTCAGCATAGGTATTTCCCGAGACTTCACAAACAGTAACTGCAAAGAGGTGTCTGTAGCTGAATTCCTGACTCTTGGATATCCAGGTTTCTTAACTTCTCAATGTTGCATAGATTATTTGAGGTTAAACAATTGTCCCTGCTGTAGGACTTAAGAAGATGTAAGACTCTGGTAGTTATAAGGAACTTCCAAGAGGAGTTAACGGCATGTAGTGTTTTACCACACAGTTTGCCCATCGGACCCTTCTCATCAAACTACATGTGTTCTGTTGAACTCCCTAGAAGCAGAGCCTGAGACAGAGATGGTGGGGATGATTTGTTGAAGAAACAAATGTGTAGTGGAATGAGAGAAGCAGGCTAGAAAGGAGAAAGGGACTCAAGGATGGGATTTCAGGTAGAGTCCATCTTTGGCCTGACTGGGGCCAAGAACAAGCTCTGGAACATAAATACAGAGTCCATCTTTGGCCCGATTGAGGCTAAGAGCAAGCTCTGGAACATAAACTACAGAACAGAGTGATCTTGCCCAGGGCTCCTCAAGTCAGCAGGTCACTGGCTGTGGGCTGCCACTGCTCCTTGGTGGAGGGAGAGCAGGGGCTATGACTTTTGTCCTTGGTGCCTCCCAGTGGTAGAGAGCAATGGTCCAGAGCAGGGGCTCTTGGGAGGCATCAGCAGCTGGCTCACTACGTGCCCTGTGCTGGCAATGGGACATGGGAGAGCACCCTCTGCGCTCATTATAGGAAACTTCTCACCCTCTCCCAGAGGCTGACACACCAAGCTCTTTCTCACCTCTGGGGCTTTGCACTTGCTCTTCTAACTTGAGAATCTTACCCCAACCCAAACACAAACATATTGGCTTCTTCCCACCCCTCGGATCTTAGTTCAAATGTCAATATGAAAAAACTGAGGGACTTCCCTGGTAGTCAGTAGTAAAGAATCCGCCTTGCAATGCAGGGGATGCGTGTTCAATCCCTGGTAGGGGAACTAAGATCCCACATGCTGAGGGGCAGCTAAGCCTGCACGCCACAACTACTGAGCTCACGTGCCACAAACTACAGAGCCCATGCACTCTAGAACCTGTGTGCCACAACTACAGAGCCCACGCGCCCTGGAGCCTGAGCACCACAACTAGAGAAGAGGAAACCCGCATGCCACAACTAGAAAGAAGCCCGAGCTTTGCAACAAAAGATCCCACATGCCTCAATGAAGATCCCACATGCCACAACTAAGACCTGCACAGCCAAATATAAATACAATAAATAAATAATAAATAAATCTTCAAGAAAAAACTGAAAGAGAAAAGGGCAGTGCTGGTCATCAAAACTGGCTATACATTCTCTGCACGATCCATGGCCGCTCTGAGTTCTTACACCCCCATCATCACTTGACAAGGAAAACAACAGAGCATGTCGGGGAGGAGGCACTTCCTTCCACTTTGCATCAGTTTTCCCAGAATCACAGGCCTCCTGAGTATATATATCACTCAGTACAGGACAGGTTATCCTGCAGTAACAAATAGCCCCCAAATCTCAGTGGCTTAAAATAAAGACTAGTTATTTCTTGCTTATACTACACGTCCACTGTGGATCAGCAAAGGCAGGGGGATGGAGGCACTGTGCTCTCAAAGACATTCAGAGGCCCCCTGGTGGATAGGCCATCAGTCTGAATGTTGCTAATCACTAACTGCCACACCAGAGGCAGAGTGTTGCAGAGGCTGTAGCATCAGCAAATAAATGGGTCAGCCTGGAAGCAGCACATGCCACTCCTGATCGGGACTTGTTGTTACAACTGCTCACAGGGTCTGAGAAGTGCTATCTCCCATGAGCTCAGAAGAGAGACCAGTGGAGGAACATGTGGCCTTCCTTTAAGGTTTGACTTCATCTAATGATGAACAGTACAGCTCTGCTTGCTATTCACAGTCAATAAAGTAACTCCCTTTCTGATGGCCTCCCATGTTAAACTGGGTTTGGAAAGAACAGAACTTTCAGTGGTGTAAAGATAAAGAGCAATTAAAGGGGCCATGAGCAGTGGTTAATGAGCTAGCAAGCCCTTCCAAGAGAACACTAACTCAATCCCAAGTCACCAGCCAAGGAAGTTCTGCAGCATTTTAAAATGTTCAGAGCTTTTCTACTTTCACTTTGAGGAAGAGAAAGTTGGCTTGCTTCTACTTCTAAGGTCAATAAAGGTCAAGAAGCCATAAAACTTATTTTAAGACCAAGCCAGGACAGTGATCTGACAGGGTTATGGAACACAAAGGCTTAATTAAAGTTTCCATGTAAAGAGAAAGAATTTAACTACTTGCTTATATTACTCTCTGTGTAAAGAAAGTCTTTCAAACTTCTGTATCACAAGAAGTCTTTGCAAAAAATTAACTTAAAATAAGTCATCATTTTAAAGATACTCTCACACAACAGGCGATGAGGAAAGCCTTCTTTTGCTATTCATCATGTGTGTAGCTGCTGCAGTGTACTTTAGAGCCTTCCTCTTGAAATTAGCTAAATTTAGGACCCTTCCCCACTTGCCTGTGAGTTGCCTAGAAAGACAAGAAATTCTATATATCACACAGAAAAGAGGGATGTAAGAGATCATGATCTATGGACACAGAATTGAGGCCATGTAAGGGTCAGCCATGCAAAAGTGTTCCCAAGGTTTAAATTAAGCGGGATCACCTCAATCGAAAAATGGGCAGAAGACCTAAATAGACATTTCTCCAAAGAAGACATACAGATGGCCAGTAGGCGCATGAAAAGATGCTCAACATCACTAATTTTTAGAGGAATGCAACTCAAAAATACAATGAGGTACCACCTCACATTGGTCAGAATGGCCATCATTAAAAAGTCTACAAATGACAAATGATGGAGAGGGTGTGGAGAAAAGGGAACCCTCCTACACTGTTGATGGGAATGTAAATTGTTGCAGCCACTATGGAGGTTCCTCAGAAAACTAAAATTAGAGTTGCCATATGATCCAGCAATCCCTCTCCTGAGCATATACCCAGACCAAACTATAATTTGAAAAGATACACACACCCTTATGTTCATAGCAGCACTATTTACAATAGCCAAGACAGGGAAACAACCTAAATGTCCATCGGTGGATGAATGGATAAAGAAGATGTGGTGTATATATACAATGGAATATTACTCAGCCATCAAAAAGAATGAAATAATGCTACTTGCAGCAACATGGATGGACCTAGAGGTTATCATGTTAAGAGAAGTAACTCAGAATGAGAAAGGCAAATGCAATATATCACTTATATGTGGAATCTAAAATATACAAATCAACATATCTATGAAATAAAAACAGACTCACAGATATGGAGAACAGACTTGTGGTTGCCAAGGGGGAGGCAGAGTAGGTGAGCGAAGGAATGGGAGTTTGGGATTAGCAGAGGAAAGCTATATAGGATGGATAAACAAGTTCCTACTGTATAGCACAGGAAACTATATGCAATATTCTGTGACAAACCATAATGGAAAAAACATGAGACTATATATACATATGTATGTATGTGTAACTGAGTCACTTTGCTGTACAGCAGAAAGTAACACACTGTAAATCAACTATATTTCAGTAAAATTTCAAAAATCAATTAATTAAGAGGGATCACAGAAATTGCCCATTTGTTTCCACAGGTACAGGAGGAATTCAAGAATTTTGATGACCTACCCAAAAGTCAAATCTCAGAATGTCTAGTTTTGCTTATATTTGCACTTACAGTTGCTCTGAAAGTGAGTGAACATCTGAAGTAGAAAATAACCCCCTGAGTCACTTGAGCCGCTGACCACTTCTCATCAGTTCTTTGGCTGTGCACATCTAACCCAACAACATGAAAGAAATGTCACTTGCCCAGGCTGAAGAAGAAGGCCATGGTTGGGGCTCTCCCTGCTTGTGGAGGCCATTTGGTCGTGTCTCTTAGAGCATTAATAGGCTCTAATAATATGCTGTTTGAGTGAGGTGTCTGTCCCCTCAGCCCTTCTACTCTGGCCTCCTTACTTTTCCTCAAATGTGCCACAGCCACCGAGGCCTGCATTACATCACCTATAAAATGAAGGTTTTGACTCTTGAAAAAATTAGAACATCTGGAAATAATGAGCCCCCAGGCCCCTGAGGCCACCAAGGTTGGCGTTGAGCAGCAGTTGTACTTTACCTTGGCATGAGTGCTCTGATCTGTCGCAGGGCCAGTTGTGGGCTGCTGGAGGAAAAGGGGCCCTGATTTGTGTTATTTGCCAATTTCAGTGGTATAAATACCCTGCCATGTTGATTTCAAGTGACCACTGGCATGTCTGCCAACTTACACATTTCCTGTAATTAAGCAATCAGCTTTCATGAGCTGGTACAAGCACGTGCAACCACGTTTCCAGAATGCCCTAGACAGTGCCCGACACTCCAGCCCACGCGAGGTGGTTGCCTGAGTTAAAATCAGACCTGCTTCACACAATACTTGACCCATCTGGGCTCTTCAGACATCCACACCAGCCACTACAGGAGGAGATGACCCTGGATCTTTCCAGCTGCAGCTCTAGCTGATTCCATGGCTTATAGGGGGACTTCTCAGAGGACACTTCCTATACTAACACCAGCATAGGCTGATATCACCTCAATAATTTTGGATCTAGAAAGGGCTGCTAGAAGATTGAAATTCTTATCTGGATTCAGATTTGACTTTGCAGTCTCCACTACCTTACCCTTGAATTATTGTAACAGCTTCTTGGCTAGTCTCTGCCACTCCAGTCTCTCCTTACTTCAATGCTTTCTGTAGCTGGGTGGCCACTAGAATAACTGTCCTCCAACAGCTGTAAGAATGAAGTCCCCCATCACTGTTTTCATCTGTCACTTCCTCACTAGGTAAGCCTCTGAAGCTTCCCATGGCTTTTCCTATCTAATCAAAGCCCTCAGCTCAGCATTCAAACTTATCTGACCATAAGCAAGAGCGATAATCCTGGGCTTTTGTGGCCTCTCATAACACCAGCCAAGGTCTCTGAAATCCCTACAGACCCTCCACACTGCGTCTCAATTTCCTTATTCACAGAAGACAGCATTAACTCTCACTCCCATCTTTCATCAGACCTGCTGGAATACAGGCATCTAGTAAGCATCTAGTAGCATGCTGTCTGCACACTAAGTCCCAGGGACACTCCGCCTACTCCTTTCACACTCACATCCCTAATAAATCACACACTCCTTATGAAAACAGAGAACATGGAAAGGATACACATTTCATTGTCACACTTTCAGAGCCCCCAGAGAACAAGTCTCCAGCTCCCTTGGCATTTGCAGAAAGCACTCTCCCCTCCTTCCACTTGTAGAAGGATGGTGGTCAGAGACTGTCCTGCAAGTCAGGTCCCTTTGTGTGTCCTACCTGTCATGAGCCTCATTCATCTACAGCAGAAATCTACTCACTATACATTTTATTAACTTTTCCCTGTTTCCAGTCTCACTTTCCTCACTTTTTCCCTTGTGTTTCCTTGTTGTCTGAACCCACATCTTGGGCTCTGCTTTTGGATAAACCAGAATGGAGGCCTGGGATCCTTGAGGGAAGAGCGGGCACGTGTGCTCGGGTGTCCATTCTCTCTGGGGCATGTCTGCAGGGTCCTGGGCAGCCACCTATCATGGGGTCATGGAGTCTGATTCCCACCCACAGAGTCTCCCTTGTTATAGACCAGTGGTGCCCCACTAGGGCCAATTTTCAGGCCCCCAGACATTTGGTAATATCCAGATACAGTGTTGTTTGTCACGATGGGGGATGAACATAACTACTGGCATCTAGTGGGTGGAGGTCAGGGAGGCTGCAAAACCTCCTGCAATGTACAGGACAGCTTCCTACAACAAGAATTATCTGGGCCAAAATGTCAACGTTGAAGTTGAGAAATCTTGTCATAAAGGAAGCATGAGAGCAACTCTGTCCCTGGGGAGCAATCAGACCATTTGGGTATCAGGCTACATGTGGGGCTCAGCTACTTACAGGAGGTATCTGGGGAGACCATCTGGCTGGCACTGGAGGCCTGAGGCCCATGGAGAGGAGAGGGGGCCAAATTCCTACTGGAAGCTGAGCTGGGGTGGCCCCCGGCTGGGATAGGACAGATTCTGGTCTAGCTGCTCATCCAGGCAACACAGAGCAAAGCTCTGGGGTTATTTTTCACTCTTGCACCACAGAAAGGAGGCATCAGCTTGCCCTCTATCCCTTCCTTCTAAAAGGAATATTCTTAAGAACATTCTCTAGACCTGCAAACAATTGCATTAACATAAAAATACAAAGCCCTCTATAAACGAATAAGTCCTATCCAAAGAGGAAGCCCCCAGTGTCCCTTGCCCTGCTCCCCATCTCCACACACATAACAAACTGCAAGGTACGAGGGAAAGCCAGACAGGGGTTTAGCCACTGCCACCTTGGCTGATCCAAAATGAGTAGGATTGGCTCAAAATTTTCTGGGCACAAAGAATATTTTCCTTAAAGGTTCGAACTCTCAAAGATATCACTGTGAGTTTCCTCAGAAGCACAGAGCAGGATCCATGGTGGGATTAAAATCCCTGGCATCCCAAGTGAGAAGGCATCAGACAGGACAATGATCCAGGTGAGCTACCTGCCCAGAGAGACCAGGATGTAGAGATGCTGCCTGGACCCCACTGCACCTGGAAGAGTGCTGCTCAGGAATTCCAGCCAAAGACACCAGGCAGGACTCAGTCAGCACTTGAGTGAGCACCTGTCTCCCTGAACAGCTCCCTGGGCTGCGTAATTAATCAGCCCCACTCCTGTAGGTGGCCTCCTGCCAAGGTACGGAGAGGGCTACCCAATCCTAGCTCAATTTCGGTCTCACATTAAAGCCTTATGTGCTCTGGAGCATCTTTGCAAATCAGTGATGGTTTCTTTTTGGGAAAACAGAGAAGCAGAGAAGGGTAGCAGCCCGCTGATTGACAGAAATCCACAAACCTGGCAGCCAGCTCCAGCCCAGAAAACAAAAGGGTCTTTGGTTCACCTGTCAAGACTGTGCCCTTCCTCGGCTTCTTCCCTGGAAGCTTATCTGATTCCTTGAGCCAGGTGTGATGGAGCGAAGAGCACTGACATCATCACCCAGGGTAAGCGGCTGGCTGGCTGGCTTGGAAGCTGCCAGGGAAACTGGCATAAGATGCTGCTCTCAGCAGTGGCTGCGGCTGCCTGGGAGACAGCGGATTTCTCTCCTTCAAACTGGCAGCTCAGAGAAAAAAGGAAGGAAATTAGGGGCCAGGGCTGTTCCCTGGGAGTGTCTGTGTTTACCTCTTGCCCTTGCTTCTAATTTCCAAAAGGTCCTTCCAAGAAATAAAAGAATCTTTCAAAGCTATGGGGAGGCATTAGCCAGACTTAATCAGACAGAATCTTTAGTTATTATTTATTTTTTCTCTTCCACTCATTTTTTTGGTTTTTTCTTCCAGTAATATTGAGATATAATTGATATACAGCACATAATTGATATACAGTACAAGTTTAAGATGTACAGCATAATGATTTGACATGTATTTCATGAAACGATTATCACAATAAGCTCAGTGAATATCCATCACCTCATATAGATACAAAATTAAGGAAAAAATATTTTTCCTTGTGATATTTAAGTCTTTTAACACCTTTCATATATAACATACAGCAGTGTTAGTTATCATGTTGTATATTACATCTCTAGTACTCATTTTTCTTATAACTGGAGGTGTGCACGTTTTGGCTACTTTCATCCAATTGTTCCCACCCCCAACTCTGATAACCACAAATCTAATCTCTTTTTCTATGAGTTTGTTTGTTATTGAAGTATAATCAACCTACAACACTATGTTAGTTCCTGGTATGCAACATAGTGATTTGATATTTCTATACACTTCAAAAGGATCACCACCTAATCATCATCAGTCATTGTATCTAATTTGATAATCATCCTTCTGCTAGGTGTGAGGTGATATCTAATTGTGATTTTGATTTGCATTTCACTGATGATTAGTGATGCTGAGCATCTTTTCATGTGCCTAGTGGCCATCTGTATGTTTGCATTGGAAAAATGTCTATTCAGGACCTATGCCCATTTTTTAATTTGTTTTTGTTTTTCGTTGTTGAGTTGTATGAGTCCGTTGCATCTTTTGGATATTAACTGCTTATTGGATATATCATTTGCAAATATCATCTCCCATTCAGGTGGCCTTTTTGTTTGGTTGATAGTTTCTTTCACTGTGCAAAAGCTTTTTAGTTTGATGTAGTCCCATTTGTTTATTTTACTTTTGTTTCCCTTGCCTGAGGAGGCATATCCAAAAAAAAATATTGCTAACACCTATGTGAAACAGTGTACTGCCTAGGTTTTCTTCTGGAATTTTTATGGTTTCAGGTCTTACATTTAAGTCCTTCATCCATTTTGAATTTATTTTTGTATATGGTGTGAGAAAGTAGTCCAGTTTGTCTCTTTTGTATGAAGATGTCCAGTTTTCCCAACACCATTTATTGAAGAGGCTGTCTTTTCCTCATTGTATTGGGCTGGCCAAAAACTTTGTTTGGGTTTTTTCCTTACAATGTTATGAAATTTTGGGCCAACCCAATATACTCTTGCCTCCTTTGTCATAGATTAATTGAACATAGACCTACATTTCCAAATATAGGTCTTTTACCTCCTTAATTAGACTTATTCCTAGGTATTTTAATCCTTTTGATGTGATTGTCAATGGGATTGTTTTCTTAATATCTCTTTCTGATAGTTCATTGTTAATGTATAGAAATGCAAAAAATTTCTGTATATTAATTTTGTATCCTGCAACCTTATAAAATTCATTGATGACTTCTAATAATTTTTTGGTGGTATCTTTAGGATCTTCTATATATAGTATCATGTCATCTGCAATGACAATTTTAATTATTCCTTTCCAGTTTGGAGTTCCTTTATTTCGTTTTCTTGTCTGAGTGCTATGGCTAGGATTTCCAATACTGTGTTGAATAAAAGTAGAGATAATGGGCATTTTTATCTTGTTCCTGATCTTAGAGGAAATGATTTCGGCTTTTCATCATTGAGTATGATGTTAACTGAGAGCTTGCCGTATATGGTCTTTATTATATAGTAGAGGTATGTTCCCTTTATACCCACTTTGCCAAAAGTCTTTTCTGCATCTATTGAGATCATCTTATGACTTTTATTCTTCTATTTGTCAATATGGTGTATCACATTTATTGATTTGTAAATATTGAACAATCCTTGCAACCCTGGGATAAATCTCACTTGATCATGGTATATGATCCTTTTAATGCTTTGTTGAATTTGGTTTGCTAATATTTTGCTGAGGATTTTTGCATCTATGTTCATCAGCAATATTGGCCTGTAGTTTTCTTTTTTTGTAATATATTTGTCTGGTCTGGGTATCATGGAATGAATTAGGAGGCATTCATTCCTCTGCAATTTTTGGAATAGTTTAAAAAGGATAAGTGTTAACTATTCTCTAAATGTTTCATATAATTCACCTGTGAAGCTGTCTTGTCCTGGACTTTTGTTAGCTGGAAGGTTTTGTTTTGTTTTTGTTTTCTTTTACTTCTGATTCAATTTCATTACTGGTAATTGGTCTATTGAAATTTTCTATTTCTTCCTGGTTCAGTATTGGGAGATTATACATTTCTAAGAACTTGTCCATTTCTTTTAGGTTTTCCACTTTATTGGCCTATGTATGTTCATAGCAATCTCTTATGATCCTTTGTATTTCTGTGGTATTGATTGGTGTTGATTTTCCTTTTTAATTTCTGATTTCATTTATTTAGGTCCTCTCTCTTTTTTTCTTCCTGAATCTGGCTAATGGTTTATCAATTTTGTTTATCTTTTCAAAGAATGAGCTCTTAGCTTCATTGATCTTTTCTATTGTTATTTAAGTCTCTATTTCATTTATTTCTCCCTGATCTTTATAATTTCTTTCCTTCTACTAACTTTGCATTTTGTTTGTTCTTTTTCCAGTTTCTTTAAGTGTAAGGTTAGATTTGAGGTTTTTTTGTTTGCTTTTGTGTTTCCTGAGGTAAGCTTGTATCACTATAAACTTCCCTCTTAGAACTGCTTTTGCTGAGTCCCATAGATTTTGGATCATTACATTTTCATATTTATTTTGTTTTGTGTTCGTTTGTCTCCAGGTATTTTATTTCTTCTTTGATTTTTTCAGTGACCCATTGGCTGTTTATTAGCACATTATTTAGTCTCCATGTGTTTGTGTTTTTGCAGTTTTTTTTCTGGTAATTGATTTCCAGTCTCATAGCATTGCAGTCAGAAAAGATGCTTGATATGATTTCAGTCTTCTTAAACTTACTAAGACTTGTTTTGTGGCAAAGCATGTGATCTATCCCGGAGAATGTTCCTTGTTCACTTGAAAAGATTGTGTATTCTGCTGCTTTGGGATGGAATGTTATATATATAGCCATCTGACCTAGTGTGTCACTAAGGCCAGTGTTTCCTTATTGATATTCTGTCTGGATGATCTGTCCATTGACATAAGTGGGTAAAGTCCACAACTATGATTTGTGTTGCTGTCAGTTTCTCTCTTTATGTTTGTTAATATTTGTTCTGTGTATTTAAGGGCTCTCATGTTGGGTACAAATGTATTTACAACAGTCATATCTTCTTCTTGGATTGATCCTTTGATCATTATGTAACATCCTTCTTTGTCTCTGGTTAGAGTCTTTGTTTAAAGTCTATTTTTTCTTAGTATTCCTACCTAGGCTTTCTTTTCATTTCCATTTGCATGGAATAGCTTTTTCCATCCCCTCACTTTCAGTCTGTGTATGTCTTTAGATTTGAAGGAAGTCTCCTGTAGACAGCGTACATGTGGGTCTTGCATTTGAATCTATTCAGCCACTGTGTCTTTTGATTTGAACATTTAATCTATCTATATTTACTGTAATTATTAATAGGTATGTAATTACTGCCCTTCTGTGAAATTGTTTTGTGGTTTTTATAATTCTTTTTTTGTTCCTCTGTTCCTTTTTTATTCTTTTGCTCTCTTCCCTTTTGATATGATGACTATCTTTAGTGTTATGTTTGGATACCTATCTCGTGTGTGTGTGTGTGTATGTGTATGTGTGTGTATCTATTATAGATTTTTGGTTTGTGGTTACTATGAGGTTTATATATAGCAATATATATATGATTATATATACATATATATACGATTATTTTAAACTGACGAGCTCTTAAGTTCAAAGGCATTCTAACAATCCTGCATTTTTTTTTTTTTTCCGGTACGCGGGCCTCTCACTGCTGTGGCCTCTCCTGTTGCAGAGCACAGGCTCCAGATGCGCAGGCTCAACGGCCATGGCTCATGGGCCCAGCCGCTCTGCGGCATGTGGGATGTTCCCGGACCAGGGCATGAACCTGTGTCCCCTGCATCGGCAGGCAGACTCTCAACCACTGCACCACCAGGGAAGACCTACCTCGCATTTTTACTCCCTCCCACATGTTTAATTTTTTGCATCATATTTATTTACATCTCTTTGTTTTGTGTAGCTCTTAACTTGTTAGTGTGGGCACAGATGATTTTACCACTTTTGTCATTTAACCTTCTTACTTGTCATTTAAGCTTACCAGTTTTATAAGTGGTTGATCTACTACCTTTGCTGTGTATTTGCCTTTACTGATGAGATTTTTCCTTTCATAATGTCCACATTTCTAGGTATGTCTTTTTCTTTTCTGCTTAGAGAAGTCCCTTTAACATTTCTTGTAGAGCCAGCTTTGTGGTGCTGAGCTCTTTTAGCTTTTGTTTATCTGTGAAACCCTTTATGTCTCCTTCAAATCTGAATGAGAGCATTGCTGAGTAGGGTATTCTTGGTTGTTGGTTTTTCCCTTTCATCACTTTACATATATCATGCTACTACCTTCTGGCCTCTAGAGTTTCTGCTGAAAAGTCAGTTGCTAGCTTTATTGTAGTTCTTGTGGCTTCTTACTTTCTGTTTTTAACATTCTCTCTTTATCTTTAATTTTGCCATTTTAATTACACTGTGTCTTGGTGTGGACCTCTTTTGGTTGATCTTGTTTGGGACTCTCTGTGCTTCCTGGACCTAGTTGTCAGTTTCCTTTCCCAGCTTAGGGAATTTGTTAGCTATCATGTCTTCAAATATGTTCTCTTTCCCTTTCTCTCTCTCTTCTCCTCCTGGGACCCTTATAATGCAAATGTTAGTACACTTGCTGCTGTTCCAGAAGTCTCTTAAACTGTCCTTACTTTTTAAAATTATTTTCTTTCTATTCTGCTTGAGTGTTTTCCACTACTCTGTCTTCCAGTTCACTAACCCATTCCTCTGTAGTTTCTAATCTATTGTTGATTCTTTCTAGTGTATTTTTTATTTCAGTTATTGTATTCTTCAGCTCTGTTTTGTTCTTCTCTATATTTTCTAACTCTTTCTTAAACTACTCACTGTGATCATCCATTTTTCTCCCGAGTTTGTTGAGCATCTTTATTACCTTGAATTCTTTTTTGGGAAGAATGCTTATCTCCACTTCACTTAGCTCTTCTTTTGGGTTTTTATCTTGGTCCTTCATTTCAAAAATATTTCTCTGTTGCCTCATTTTGCCTGATTCTCTGTTTTTATTTCTGTGTATTAGGAGGTCAGTTATATATTCCAATTTTGGAGAAATGGTCTTATGTAGAAGGTGTCTTACGGGGTCCAGCAGCACATGTCCCTCTGTTCACCAGAGCTATAGGCTCTAGGGGTACCCTTTCTGTGGGCTGTGTGGGTCTTTGTGTTGGGGCAGGGCCGACCACTGTGGACATGCTGGTAGGCATGACTGGCCCCCAAACCAGTTGGTTGCCAGGTCCTACCTAGTGCAGAGGCAACTGGCTGATTGTGGATGGGGCCAGAACATGGCATGGCTGGTTGCAAGAACTGGGGAGTCCCATTTCTGGTGTTGACCCACTGGTGGGTGGGGCTGGACCCCTGCACTAATAAGCCAGAGGGAGGATTCCAAAATGTTGCTTGCCAACACCATCGTCCTCATGGTAGAATGAACTCCCAAAAATGACTGCCAGCATCTATGTCTCCCATATGAATCCCAGTTACCTCCTGCCTCTCCCTGAGGCTCTCCAAAATCAGCAAGTGGGTCTGACACAGGCTACTTCCAAATTACTGCTTCTAACGTGTGTCCCAGAATGTGTGAGTTGTTGTGTGCACCCTTTAGGAGTGGAGTCTCTGTTTCTAACAACCTTCTGGCTATCCTGAAAGCAAGCTCTGCTGGTCTTCAAAGCCAAATATTCTGGGGGCTTGTGTTCTCATTGTAGGACCCCTGGGCTGGGGTGTCCACTGTGGGACTCAGACCCCTCATTCCTTGGGGAAAACTCTGCAATTGTGGTTATCCTCCTATTTGTGGGTTGTCCACTGAGGGGTATGCCTATACCACAACTCCACCCCTCCTACCTATCTCGTTGTGGTACCTTCTTTACATCTTTAGTTGTGTACGATTTTTCTCCTTGTCTTCAGGTCATTCTCATCAATAGTTGTTCTGTAAATAGTTGTAATTTTGGTGTACCCATAGGACGAGGTGAGCTCAGGGTCTTCCTACTCCACCATCTTGTCCACAGTCTCCACTTCCACCCATTTTGACAAGCAAGTACACTATTAGGATTTTTCTAGAGAAATGGCTCTCAAAGTGTAATTACTGGGACAGGCATCACCAGGGAATTTTTTTGAAACGCATATTCTCAGCCAACCTCCAATCCTCTTGAGTCAGAAGTTCTGGGAGTGGGCTCAGCACTTTGTTTTTACAAGCCCTCCAGGTGATTCTAATGCACTCTAAAGCTTGTGAGCAAGAAGCAGAATTCATTTCCAGTCCCAGGCATCACAGGTGATTTCAGCTTCAGGAGAGTTCACACCTGGCAAATGCATTCCTTCCATTTAACCTTCCTCACTGATATCACTGTGGCACGGCCACCCCTCCCCCCAAAATATTATTTACTGACTTTAAGCTTTTCAAAATTTGCAATTTAAACTTCTCCTTGGAGTGTGAATATTAGCATAGATTTCTCATAGAATGCAAATGTTGCTAGTCGGATGTATTTCGAAGCTGAAAAGCCCTCACACCTGTCATCCAATTAGTAAAATGCTTTTACCCTAATATAGGCTATCCTATATGAATCCCGTCAGCATTCTTAAAACAAAACAGTTACTTGTCTGAAAATGATTGTACGGTGGGGAGGGGTGGTGGTGAAGGAAAGAATGTATATAGTGAATGTAAATGTGTGTGTATAAGGTAACTGTCGTAGGCAAATATCTCACACAAAGATTATTTGGAGACTACTTTATTTCTGTTGAATAACAACACCTCTCCTCTCTAAAACACTTATGATAAGGTCACAATACTTCACCTTGGCTTTCATGGTTCCCTGGAATCATTGCTCAGTACAGCCCTCTACACTCTGTTTTCAAGCCATCCAGAGGGCCTCCTCCCTGCCTTTTCCACATCACCATGGACTTCTTGGCCTGTCTGCTTTGCTCTCATGTGCCCACATTGACCTCTTCTCTGAAGATTCCCCCAACTCCTCAGTCGGAATAAAGTCTTCCTACTCCATCTCCCTACTCAACTGGCAAAGATGAAATAAAATATTAGTACTTACTGTTGGCAATAACGTGATGAGAGAAGCATTTCCATACACTTCTCATGGGATATAAATGGGAGCAACTTTTCAGGAGAGTCACTGAGTAATATATCCAATGACCCAGTATGACTACATTTAAGACTTTATCCCAAAGAAATGTTAGGAAAATAATGTTCATTTTTTAGGGAATCTGTCCAATCCATAGACCACCATCCTCTGTTCTTTGGTAACTGGCTCCTGTGTGTATTGGGGATTTAGCATAAAGGTTGAGAGCAAATTTTGGAGCTGGTCACCTGGATTTGAAACTGGCTCTGAAACATGATACGTCTGTCACACTGGGCAAGCAACTTAAATTCTCTGAGCCGTGGTGTTATCACCCATTTAAAATAATGACATTAGTGCTCTCTCTCCTGTGCAAAGTTGGTGTGAGATGCCCCATGGTGAGCACTTGGTCCAGTGCTGGCATCCGGTTCCCACACAGGAACTGTGAATTAGTGTTGCCTTATGACTTTATGCCACTCTGAAGCCCACTGGACCAAGGTGATGCACATAACAGAAGATGGATCTATCAGACTATTCTCCTGGGAGTTTGGAATTGTGATTGAGGGTCAGGTAGAGAGTCTGTCTGTTGCTGGAAGCATAACATAAAACATATTCTTCCATGTGGGCTCAGAATCTGTGAAGACTCTTTAGAGAATAAGAAATTTTACAGCACAACAGCACAGGCAAGAAATGGTGAGAGTCCTGGGGGCTTCCCAAGCCTCGGTTCTGCTCTCTACTGGAAGCTTGGCTTTATTTCCATCCTTGGGTTTTAGGAAACACTAAATTCCTTCTACTGAGTAGATTACCATGGTGATTATTGTCTATCTGGTCCAGTTTTTGCCTTCTTCTGCCTTGCTCTGTGCCTTGAGGACCAACAATGAGATTGTGGTCATCAGGGTCAATTGCCCTTGTGACCACACCCTGTTACCTTGTGATTTCATCTTTGAGTTTTTTTTTTTTTAATTAAATTTGCAATTCTATCACAGTCTTCTATAGCATAAAGGATATGCATGGGATTTTCTTTTATTCCCTGAGTTACAGTGTTCTTCTAGACTAGGTTCTTTGTCTTTTCTTCTTATGTTTTCTCCTCCTTTGCAGTGTATTTATAGTTGCTATGGGGTTTTCTTTGTCGTATCATGGTTATCATGAGACTTGTCCAGAATTTCTATTTGATCTGCTACAGTGTGAGAGAGTGAGTTCCCCTTAAGTTCCTTTCCACTGCAACCTATTTATATCCCTCTAAACGGCAAACGGGCATTCCAGGTCCTAGCAGGTTGTTTGTTTTTAATTTTGTTTTTGCTTTTGTTTCGGTGGACCTGGAGAGCTCGAGTGGAGTGGCTGAAAGAGAAGGAAAGAGGGGACTTACTTGAGGCTGAGATCAGCCCTTCTTAAGTGGGGATCTTTAATGTCTCCGGATTTTGATAGATGACTGTTTTAAACCAGCGTTTGTGACACCTGTGTAGCTGTGGCGTGTCCTATCACCCTGGCAGATAGTCTGAGTGCTCCCCATCCCTGGGGGAGTCCTGGAGCCTGTCCTCCCTCAGGAAGGGTCATCCTCGGTTTTTCACTTCTCATTTAACTCTTCTACTTCCCCAGTGAAAACAGAAAATGGAAGAAGTCCTTTGTTTCACTTCTCTCCAGTTTGAGGATGATGAATGGGAATTTTAGGGCTTTTGTAGACTCTCTGTGATTAAGATGCTATATCTGCCAAAACTTTTCCTTTCCTCCTGGGCATGCACAGACTACATTTTCTAGCCTTTCTTGCAGTTAAGGGGGGCCGTGTCTCAGAGGTCTTCTGACCAGTTGAGGTCAGCCACTTCCAAGATTATTCCATAACAACGTATCGTTTGTGACTTTCTAACTTTCTTCTCCTTAATGGAGAGGACCCTGAGACCTTAGAGGAAGAAGGATCCATAGATGGAAAGAGCCTGGAAGCTACCACAATGGAGTAACCATGTTAGTGTGTAATGAGCAAGAAAGCAGCATGTAACATGTTAAACACTGAGGTTGTATCATTGCATGTTTCAACAATTACCCTACTCTGAATAGTATACTCACCAGTATTGCTTCTTAAATCTTGGAGATGTGGTTCAGATATATGCCACGTCTTACTATAGTATTTTAATTCTTTTCTTGCTGCCACTTGGGGAAATCTGGGGCATTCAATTATTTTCCCTTTCCTTATTTTATTCTACTGGTGATCTATTTTTTGTTTACTGCTACTTTTTACTAGCTTTTATTCATTTTCTTAAAGATATTTTGTAAACCCATGTCAAGCAGACATTGTTACCTGAAAGTGATTCAGCATATTTTTAAAAATCTATTATAACCATTTTCCCATTCTATCTTGCAGTATATGTAGGTAATTACAAGACTGTTTCTTTTCCAGACTGTAAGTTTCATGGATTCAAGAATAATGACCTAGTTTTATGGTGACTCTCGTGGGTACCACAGCAGCTGGTTCATAGTAGGCACCCAATATTTTTTGACTAATAGGTATACTTGTCATCTGTAAGACAGGATGACTGAGTCCAGAATGTCTGCAAGTTGCAGCTGAAGGTAAATATAAGTGGACTCATCACTGAGAGAAAACACAAGTATAAGCTGCAAATGAATCTTTCAATGGCCATACAGATGATTCTGCCAAAGAAGCTCAACAATTCATCATTTTAACTGCAATAAGAAAAAGTAAGCACAATCTACTGAAGTGTCAGATTCCTTGTCAATTATGTAGAAATAATCAACAAATCTACTTTGGGAATATCAACAGAAACCCAGTAAAAGTTTTGGAACTGTTAATGTTGCTCAAACACAGGCATGTCAGCTTTGCTGCCTATTGACACACACATTGTAAGATACAAGTCTCTCAATAAACCTTCAATGTTTTAATCCAAATTTTCCTTTAAAGGGTGCAACCTCATTACTTTTGAAGTACATTGGTACTTTCTAGCACTTAACTGAAAATTCTAAAAACCAACAGACCCCTAGAGGAATAATGAGATGTGTAAATGGGACCAAATGGGTGATTGCCATCTTTTGCCTTTTCCTGGGCTTCCTGAGTTAGTCTGTCCAAAATCCCTATCCATGCACGAAGTTCAAGGCCATGGCTGGTAGCCACTGCAATCTAAAATTTAGGCTGAATATAAAACAAGATCTTCCTTCATTCCCTTTTCCTACCTATATATCTATCACTCCTTCATGAAGTAGAAAATGTCATTTCCTACCAGCTGATATTCCCAACTTCACCTCTTCTCTGAGCTCTAGATCCAACTGAATACTCCATGTCTCCAGGGGATGCCCCATAGGCCCCAGAAGTGAAGTGCATAAGACAAAACTCTTGACTGCCACCATCCCTGTCCTATCCTAAACCCACCTGGGGTGGGGGGTGGCCTCACCATCTTAATGTTCCACACTTAATCACATTGCAATACAGGGAACCATTTTTGATTCCTTACTCTCTTTATTTATCTCTTCAGAAAATCCTGTCATCACTTCCTCTGAGGTATATTTCTCTACATCTCTTCTTTCACAGAATAATCTTGGTCATCACCGCATCTCACCTAAACCCCAGCAGTAGCTTCCTAATCAGTTTCCTTCTTCTATAGCATTTACTGCCAGTCTATCTCCAAAATACAGCCAATGCTGTATTTTAAAAACACACGTCGGGCTTCCCTGGTGGCGCAGTGGTTGGGAGTCCGCTTGCCGATGCAGGGAACGCGGGTTCGTGCCCCGGTCCAGGAGGATCCCACATGCTGCGGAGCAGCTGGGCCCGTGGGCCATGGCTGCTGGGCCTGCGCGTCCGGAGCCTGTGCTCTGCAGTGGGAGAGGCCACAGCGGTGAGAGGCCCGCGTATCGCAAAAAAAAAAAAAAAAACAAATGTCAAATCAAATTAGCCTCTCCTTATGAAAGCCCAAAAGGCACTAAATAATTTCACCCGTGTTGCTTTCCATCCACATCCATCCACATTCCATATCATTCTCCTCCTTCAACATTTCCTTTTAGTGATGATTGTCATCCTTTTAGTTGCCCCTACATGCCAAACCCTTTTCCTTGCATTTGGCTCTTGCACGTGCCATTTACCTCCTGTTAGATGTTTTCCCCCACCTTGAAATGGCTAGTTCCCTATTCTTCCCATCTCACTTTACATGTTACCTCCTCAGAAAAGCCTTCCCAGATTGCCCTCTTTGATCTTTTCCACCTGGGACATTGTTTTGTTCACTCAGTGTCTTGTATAATGCTTGACACTTAGTCAGTGCTTAATAAATATGATTTAAATAAATGAATAAATGATAAAGAGAATTTTTTACATGAGAAAGCCACTGTAATTAGGATGATACTTTTATATGCTGTTTCTTGTCAATTTATAAGTCAACTGTCACCCAAGCTTTATAGTGAAACAGGTGGAGTTTTTCATGAAGCAAAGAGTTATTTTTGCTCCCCAAAGGGAGAAAAAATCAGGACTGGTTCTGGCAGAGAAAGTGCTAGTAAGGTCAATTTAACAAAGGGACAGAACAGAAATAGCTAACAGGAGGGATTGCTTTATCTATTGTGGAGTAGACATGAACTCCTTCTTGGTCCCTACTGTAAAATCTACCTAGCTCACTAATGCATTTTGAGAATATCAAGAAGTGCTAAATCTTACATCTAGATTCACATGGATTAAGCCAGTGCTTGGGGCCACCTATGAAGCCTGATCTCATAGACAAAGGAACCAGAGAGTGAGGGAGACAGTGACATCCTTACAACCATGTGAAAGGAAAGGATTTTTAGAACAAGGTACAAAATGCAAAAAACATAAAAGAAAACGTGATACCTTTGAATACATTGAAATTAAAATTACTTCTAAAACCCACATGAACAAAAGGAAAAGACAAGCCACAGACTGGAAAATGCATTTACTGTGCGTATCACCAACAATGTTTTAGTATCCAGAGTATATAAAGAACGCCAACATTTCTCCTTGGAGAACAATTCCACAATATCTGGTAAAGTTGAAGATATTCATATCCAAAAACATAGAAATTCCACTGTAGTCTGAGCCTCTGAAGAATACTTATATGTGGAAAAATGGATAAGGATGTTCTTTGCAGCATTGTTTGTGATAGTGAAAAACTGGAAACATCCTAAGAAAATAGATAAATAAATTATGACAAAATCAGACAAAAGAAAACTATAGAGTATTTATAAAATTTTAAAACATGCCTGCCAAAACTATGTACCATTTATAGATATGTGTATTAAAAATATGAAAACATGCATGAGAATAAAAAACATCACATTCATGAGAATGGTTCTTTCTGGAAAGGAAGGCAAAGGAATGGAATCAGCAAATCTGAGGAAAACAATGATGATCTATGAGTGGAAGGGGCATCCATGGGGGCTTGTTATGTTTGCACTAAAGTCATTTGCATATGTGTAAAGTCTCTAAAAATTACACTAAAAATGTTAAAACTTAGGAAATAAATATAAAGAGAAAAAAGTGGAATAAAGTAAGACGAAACCTGGGCTGAGGTTAACAAACAAAACCCACACTGTATACTACCACCCACATGGCAAAAAATGATTCTAACTCTAGGACATTTATTGAAATAATCACCTAAACTGTGTTCTCAATTGTAGGAAGGTAAGTTCTGGCATGTAGATCATGGCACTGCATAGAGTCAAAACTTTCAGAACCCCCAATTTTGGGGGTGTCAGCAACTATTGCAACCCCTCTGCTTACCCAGGGAGGAGAACAAATCAGCCTCTGACTCCACCTCTTGCAATGTAGATGGCAAGAGGGGTGAAGTAGCTTGCCTGGTGGACATATTTCTGAGTTAGTCTGACAGAAGAGGCATAAAGTGCATCTCTAAAAGCAAATGAAATTATATTGTCATAAACAGGTAAAAGCTCTGGATGGGGCACAGCAAGCCCAGTGAATCACTCCAAGCTGCTCTCTTTGCCTAAAATAATCCAGGATCTTTTCTGCTAAAGGAAGCCATGAATTTTTCTGCTCCCCAAGCAGCAAGAGCGCACCTCCACCCTGTTGGCTGTGAGAAAACCTCCTAAGATAGATGGGAGGGGAAAATAAAATAGAGCAAGAATTTGGACTCTGAGGAGAAAAAATATGGGTCATGTTTTTGTCTCATTCTGCTCATCTTTGGAGAAACGAAATTCACTTTGAGTCAACTAGGGATTTAACCTCCTTGTAAGGAGGCCAAGATTTTATCATAATATAAAACCTGACACAATTACAATTGAATTTAAACCAGAGGTGTTTTGGTCTTTATTTTTCCCGGAAGCTCTGACAGACACTAGTGCCCATAAGAAATGAGCAATATAAAAAGACATTCTTTCTTTACAATAGGTCAGGACACATCGCTTCACTTCCTCATCTTTTCCCAGTAGCCAGTAGCCTTGGCAATTCTTGAGCAATGGGGGCTCATCCTGGGGGTACCCCAGCTCTCCAGGAAGACATTCAGACTCATGTGCCTCCTTTGCTCAATTCCCGATGGCCAGGGTAAATGGGACCTGGATCCCCAAAGAAGTGTTGCCGCTACCCCAACATCTGGAGTCTAGAGACAGGAAACTTTCATGGTGAGTACCATGTCACCCCTGCTTTCCACAGAGAGTGGCAGGCTGTGATATCTCCATTTAGAAACAGGTCACCCAGATTGTGATGACATATATTTACATTTCAAACTACTTCCAGCAAAGCTTGTGTAATCTAAATGAACGTGACACCCTTGGGGAAGATAATTCCTCAATGTGAGGACACTCCAGCGGTAGTTAGTTGACATTTATTCAGAAGACCACACACCAGAGATGGCATCCACAAGGCTTCAGCTAGCTTGATCTCTGATCAACCCAGAAGTGTGCTAATTAGCGTCATGAATGTTGTAAATGGATTGTCATTGGTGAAATCAATAGTTTGTTAATAAGCATAATGGGTATCAGATATGGGCTTTCCTTGGTGAAAATGACAGTTTTCAAGATACAAGGATGGGTTAGAATATGGCAGATATATCCCTACTTTTACATGAACAGAGAATTTTAAAAACTCTAGCACACCACCTACCCTTAGTAATAGCTCCCTACGTTTAATTCCTACTTCATCCTGGGATGCTGGTTTAGAAGATTCTTGATCATTTGATTCTAAAAAGAAAAATGGTGAAAAAATGTATGCTACAGAATATTTCACATTTGCCTTAAGTGAAATTTTCATACCAGGTGATTTGGGAGTGGACAAAAGGACAGAGAACCAGGATTTCGTTAAGTTTATAGAACTTTGGGCTTGCTTGTTTTAGATTTTAGATGTATGGAAGAATGCTGTTTGAGACTTGCTTTCCTTATAGCTCATAGAGATACAGGGAGGGAAATAGCAAATCTTAACATCTCTAATACTAAAAGGAAGCTAGTTGTGCATAGCCAATTAGGTTTAAGTCAGCTTTTAGCATAAGGACTAAGGCAGACTCAAATAATGACTCAAAGAGAAAGCAGAATTGGAAAAGACCGATGTATGTAATTGGTCAATAAATGACTGATGGGAAAAGAGAGTTAGAGACACGGGGACTTATAGGGACAAAGAGAAGTAAAACAAGAAAAATAATTGAAGGTACCAACCCGGAATGGGAATGATAGGAAATATGGAAAACAAATAGGTAATATGAAAATATATATTCAAAGCTTGGGAATAAGATAAAATCATGACCACACGTCCTTTCAATGTCAGAGGAATATTGTCTAGCCAGATGCCCCCAGGATTATTTAATTTTCTGGGAGAAGTTACCTTTGTTTGATTAGCTATTTCCCTTGATTAGGAATTGTAATCTTTGAAGTTAAATGCTAACTTTAGATTTTCTCTGATACAAACGCAAATGATACCTGAACACTAGAAATGGTAATGCCAAGATGACCATTTTTATTACTTATATTTTCACCATTTTACCAGTTTTATTGCCCTGAAGGAAGTAGACAAATTTTGTATCTAAATTTAACAATCTTACTCCAGGAGTAATTCTTTCAGGGCCTATATAAAATGAGATTTTCAAATTCTCTTTGAATCAGCTTTAACATCCTGCTGGTTCCCTCATTAATGAATTAAATAAATCTTTGATATGATCGTCATGTTTTAATTTTATTTTAATTATACTTGTGTATAAAGTTGGAAGAGTTGCCAACACGTTTATATGTAGTTTCCAATGGCTCAAAGAGTCAAGAGACAGATTGTTGTCTTATTATTGCTCTCCAAATACCTACAGGGAAAGATATTACATGTTCTCTTTGGGTGGAAATATTTTCATTCGCATTTCACAAAGAAGAAAACTGAGCTTGAAGAGGTGAAGTACATTTGCCTTCATTAAAAGTACCAGAGTGTGTACTCAGAAGGATGCCTGAGTCTTTTGCCCAAGTTATACAACCTTTAGATTCCATGAATAGAATTAGAAAATGAAATTGAAGAGTCGCCACATAAACACACTTCTATCTGAAGCAGCCTCTTAGTGCAACTGCTCTGTGTTGCTCCAGGCACTTTGCAGAAGCTTCTAGTGCTGTCTAGCAAAGACTTCTTCTGCCTGAGGCTGATTTTCCTTCCTCTGTGAGATGATCTGCATTCTTATCAAGAAAGCACGTTTTATGGGCTCCTCCTACAGCTCTCTCCTAATAGCCGGATAAAATAATCTCGGCTTTGGTTCTAACTAGGGCATTTGGGGGAACAATGCAATTACTATTGCAATTTTGGAATTGTCAGCAAATGAAAGAAAATACATCCAAGAAGAGCAAAATGTTCTAAAACCAACATTCTCCCCGTTTTGAGACCAAGGTTTTAAAAAGTTACATATTCCTCATTTTTTCATTTTCTTTCTTCCTTTAGAACTTGCAGATTAATTTTGATAGACAGAGAGAGGACAGGGAAGTCATAACTTCAACAAGACTCCCAAAGAGGAGAGAGATGCTGAGAAAGGACCCTTTTATTATCAACTCATCCCATTTGTTGTATTTTTCTGGGCGTCCTGCTAGATATATCCACTTATGGAATTTAGGGTCTATTTATAAAGACAACATGAACATAGAGCAGATAGTTCAATCATTCAGTATGAAATGTTGTGAGACAGACCCTAAATGTTATAGAAATTCAGAAAGATGTGGGTGGGGTGGGGCAGGGGAAACCAGGTCATCTGTCAACACAGGTAAGTGTGAATGTAGAGATCAAAGTCCATGGGGGTCGCCAATAATTTGTAATGTGGCCAAGCAAGAAATAAAGATTTCCAAGGGCAAGGTAGATCTGTTTGCAGAGTTTGTCTTATGTAATAATAATAATAATAAAGTCTTATTTATTGAGTTCTTACTTTTTGCCAGGTATAGTATCAATTCACACATATGTCATGTGGTCATGACATTTCATTTGGTCCTCAGTCTGTGAGATAGATAAAATTACACCCATTTTACAGATGAGAAGACTGACATGCTGCCCAAGATCTTAACCGGGGGTTACTGAATTTATTCCCTGTGTGTGTTCATGTGGAGGGGGGACAGTACACGTGTGCCTGGGTGGAGGTGGGACAATCAATCACGTGGTGAAGTTGCAAGGCACTGAGGAACAACAGGCGTTAGAGAATAACTTTGGATTTTTTTCTTCGGTCCATGGTGTGATTAAATCAGGATGCAGGATGGAAAAGCAGAGAGAGGGAAAGGAGAACCTAGATTGTAATACACATTTCTTGCCAAAAGATTAGTTCCTTCTATTTAAAAAATAAGTATTTATTGCCTTCATATCGTTATATGCTTTATAATTTTTGTTTTAATTATAAATTTTGGTTAAATGTAAACCAATCATAAAGAGTTATTTGGGAAATTACTGTATAATTTTAAAAGCATTTTAAATACTTTTTTTGGTCCTAGTAATGCTGTGAGATGGGAAGGGCAGGGATCACTGCACCCTTTGTACAGAGGAGGGAAATGGGGTAGAAAGTTTCAATGTCCCTCTTTCTCTGTCCTCAGTGGCCATGAACAACACCATTACTTGTCCACTAGAGTCAAACAAACCAAACATTTAAAAATTGTATTTTATATATAAAATAGATAATTAATAAGGACCTACTATAGAGCACAGGGAACTCTGCTCAGTACCCTGTAATGACCTATATAGGAATGGAGTCTAGAAGAGAGTGGATATATGTGTACGTATAACTGACTCACTTTGCTGTACAGCAGAAACTAACCCAACATTGTAAATCAACTACACTCCAATAAAAATTTTAAAATATAAAAATAAAAATCACCCTTGAGTCCTCTCTTTTCCGTATGGTCTCACTCCAATCAGCCACCATGACCAACAGCCGTCCATCGCTTTAATAATGATGAAATGCAATGCCTCCGCTCTCTGTTTAGATCGATTGTGACACCACCATTACTCTCCTCCAACAACCCGAAGTGACCATCTTGCCTCCAGTCTCACTAACAGCCAATGCCTTTCACCACTACGGCCAGTGGGAGTTTTATGAAATGTCCATCTGATGCTGTCTTAGCCACCACATCAAATGATTTGGGTTTTTTATGAGTATATACAAACTCCTGGGTAGAGCATGCAAGCCCCTTCATGGTCCAGCCCTCATGAAACCCCAAAGTCTTATTCCTTACTGTTTGCCGTCTGCTCACCAACCCTTAGTCATACATCCACCCCGTGCACCGTATCTTCCAGATGCACCAAATACTTCCTGCTGGCCCCAGAGACCTCACCCTGGAAATCTTCCAGTGTGTTGTTCTGTGTGCCTGGAATACCCTTCCTTCTTGTCCACACAGGCCTTTGGATTTCACTTGCTACGCCTCCTTCCCCAGAAAGCCTTTCCAACTCCCCCAGACTAGAATCAGATGACTTTCTGTATATACTTAACCATGTCATAGCACTCACTACTCTCACACCACGCTGTTTTCCTGTTTGTCAATCTCATCGCTAGACTCCAAAGATATCATCACATGCTTCTGTTCCTCTGCCATCCATTCCTTTCATACCTCTTAAGATACATTAAGATACATATACAACTTTATACATTAAAAGGGTTTTATTGGGTAGAGGCTTCAACTGGGCTCTAGGGAACAAAAGACATATAAAATATGTTTCTTGCCCTTGAGGGAGTTTTTTAGGAAACTTGAAAAAAGAAAATTTTTTTCAAAGAAAAATAACATGTACCAGATGTAGTAAGTTGAATGACGGCTCCACAAAAGATATGTCCACTCAGAATGTGCTCTTATTTGGAAAAAGAAAGGGTCTTTGAAGATGTAATCAAGTTAGGGATCTTTACATGAGATCATCCTGGCTGATCTGAGTGGGTCCTAAATTCAATAGCAAGTGTCCTTACCAGTGGAGAAGATTCTAAGAGAAGAGGAGAAATACAGGAGAAGGCGATATGAAGACAGAGGCAGAGGATGGAGTAATAAACAAGCCAAGGATCGTCAGCTGCCCCCAGAGGCCAGGGGAGAGAAGCAGGGGACAGATTCTCCCCCAGAGCTTCCAGGAGAGCCAGCCCCATTGACAACTTGATTTTGGACTTCTGGCCTCTGGAACTAAGAGGGGATATATTTCTGTTGTTTGAAGGCTTCCAGTTTGTGGTAATTTGTTACAGCAGCCATAGGCAACCAATACACCAGATAATAACAATAACAAGAAAGCAAGACCTCACTTATTTTTAGTGCTTTTGCACATGTTAACTCAGTTCCAACGATTCAATATGTGATCTTTTCCTTTTCCTTGCACATATTTTCCGATCATCAGACTTTAGTGACATGCAATAAAGATGCAGTAAGTACTTCATAAGCATTGATTGACAGGTAACTATATTTTGTGTGATAAGAGAGATACTACCACAAGCAGAACCAAAGTGCAAACAAATACAGAAATGTGTGCCTCCTTTACCTCTAAAGGGGGAAAAAATCTATCAGCAACAGGAAAGAACTATCAAAGGTACATGATATCGAGGACCTAAACTGGGAAACATTGTCACAGCACAAGCTCTTTTGTGACAGTGTAAAAGTATAAATTTTTCACCAAGTTAGAAAATAAATATCTACCACCTTGTCCAAGTTACACGAGCTCCTCCAACATTTTAATCATGCTCCACAGTGATCTCCAATTCAAGACAGATACATTAGTAACCAATATATTCAGAAATATTTAGGATTTTAACAGTGGAGAAAAGAGTTTCTTTTCCAAAAAAAAATTTTTAAATGGGCAAACAAAAGAGGGAAAAAATATACAATAGACACTATTGCCTGGAACTGAAGGGGATAAGTGAAAAAGGGGAGCCAAATTTTTCTTCTTTTATGATTTGAAGTTTGATAGCTTACACCGTTACTTGGTACCAAATGCTGTCCTTCCCACTGAGGGAAACAGTCCCTGAACTGAGGGAACTTACATTCTGGTGCTGCTCTTACAAAACTACAAAACAAAGCATTATGTAAATCTGTAATAGAAAGAGCAATGCCGTCATCATCTTCTGCATAATATTAACAGTTAATTAGCATTGAGTGCTTATTATGTAATAGGCACTTTCCTAGGCTCTTTTCTTTTTTTATTTTATATTGGAGTATAGTTGATTTACACTGTTAAATGTGTTAGTTTCAGGTGTACAGCCAAGTGATTCAGTTACACATATACTGATTCTTTTTCAAATTCTTTCCCATTTATAGGCTTTTTTCAAGTTAATTTATTCAATACAACAATCTACTATCACTCTATTTTACAGAGGAGGAAACAGGCACAGAGAAATGAAGTAAATTGCCCACTGGTTGATAAATGGGAAGTGGTAGAGACAGGATTGAAATCCAGCAGCCTGGTCCAGAGCTCTGGGTTTCAGTTACTATATTATCTTGCAACGAGATGCTATAAGAGTAACTTAGAACAACTGTTAACAATCATTTTACGGAATTAATTAATCAGTCTTTAGTCCACATCACACAGCACAAATTCAATAACAACCTCAGTCTCATACTCAACATTTGAAAAAAATGTGGAAAATAAGAATACTTATTTTGCAGGATTCATGTGAGGATTCAAGACTAGAATGGCTTGTAAATCAACTATACTCCAATATAAAATAAAAATTTAGGGCTTCCCTTGTGGCAAAGTGGTTGAGAGTCCGCCTGCCGATGCAAGGGACATGGGTTTGTGCCCTAGTCCGGCAAGATCCCACATGCCATGGAGCGGCTGGGCCCGTGAGCCATGGCCGCTAAGCCTGCGCGTCCAGAGCCTGTGCTCCACAATGGGAGAGGCCGCAACAGTGAGAGGCCCGTGTACTGCAAAAAATAAAAAAATAAAAATAAATAAATAAATAAAAATTTTTAAAAAAAGGACTAGGATGGGTGTGAATGTACCAGAAAAAAAAGGAATTTAATAAACATTGAGTTTAAAATAATTATACACAGACTATTCTATGGACTCTTCTTTACCTTTAAAGCATTAGCTTAAAATTGTGCTGAAAATATGTAAAGATAATAGTGAAACCTCCAAAGTATATAATAAATCCATAAGTCATTTCCTATAGCAAAAAGAAAAGCTATATTTTCATGAAACTGTCATATTTTCCTCCTGGGCACACAGGAAAACTACATTTCACGGCCCAACTGGTATCTGAGAGGAGCCATGAGCTCTTTCCTAGTTAATGGATCTGAAAGAATGTGACATATACCACTTCTAGATCTGGCCTCTAAAACCTGCACTTCTGCATCTAATGTATCAGCTCTGTCAGACAAATCCTCCTACTGAGGGTAACTGGAAAAAGTAGATGGAATGGGAAACAAAGAAAAACAAAACTAAAAACTTCTCTTCAAAGCAATCAGAGAGGAGGAGCTTCAAGACGACGGAAGAGTAAGATGCGGAGATCACCTTCTTCCCCACAAATACATCAGAAATACATCTACATGTGGAACAACTCCTACAGAACACCTACTGAACGCTGGCAGAAGACCTCAGACCTCCCAAAAGGAAAGAAACTCCTCAAGTACACGGGTAGGGCAAAAGAAAAAAGAAAAAACAGAGACAAAAGAATAGGGACTGGACTTGCACCAGTGGGAAGGAGCTGTGAAGGAGGAAAAGTTTCCACACACTAGGAAGCCCCTTCGCGGGCAGAGACTGCGGGTGGCGGAGGGGGAAGCTTCGGAGCCAAGGAGGAGAGTGCAGCAACAGGGGTGTAGAGGGCAAGGCGGAGAGATTCCCTCACAGAGGATCGGTGTTGACGGGCACTCCAGCCTGAGAGGCTTGTCTGCTCACCCGCTGGGGCGGATGGGGGCTGGGAGCTGAGGCTCGGGCTTCGGTAGGAGCGCAGGGAGAGGACTCGGGTTGGCTGCGTGAACACAGCCTGAAGGGGCTAGTGCGCCACAGCTAGCTGGGAGGGAGTCTGGGAAAAAGTCTGGAGTTGCCGAAGAGGCAAGAGACGTTTTCTTGCCTCTTTGTTGCCTGGAGCATGAGGAGAGGAGATTAAGAGCACTGTTTAAAGGAGCTCCAGAGACGGACGCGAGCCTTGGCTATCAGCGTGGAGGCAAGAAATGGGCATGAGACGCTAAGGCCGCTGCTGCTGCCACCAAGAAGCCTGTGTGTGAGCACAGGTCACTCTCCACACCTCTATCCCGGGAGCCTGTGCAGCCCTGATCAGGGTCCCGTGATCCAGGGACAATTTCCCCGAGAGAACGCACAGCACGCCTCAGGCTCTGCCACCGCAGGTTTGCCCCGCATCCGTACCCCTTCCTCCCCCCGGCCTGAGTGAGCCAGAGCCCCCGAATCAGCTGCTTCCTTAACCCCGTTCTGTCTGAGCAAAGAACAGATGCCCTCCAGCAACCTACCCGCAGAGGTGGGGCCAAATCCAAAGCTGAACCCCGGGAGCTGTGCGAACAAAGAAGAGAAATGGAAATATCTCCAAGCAGCCTCAGGAGCAGAGGATTAAATGTCCACAATCAACTTGATGTACCCTGCATCTGTGGAATACCTGAATAGACAACGAATCATACCAAATTGAGGAGGTGGACTTTGGGAGCAACAATATATATATATTTTTCCATTTTTCTCTTTTTGGAAGTGTGTATGTGTATGTTTCTGTGTGTGATTTTGTCTGTATGGCTTTTACCATTTGTCCTAGGGTTCTGTCTGTCCGGTGTTTTTATTTGTTTGTTTTTTAAATTTTTCTTAATAATTATTTTTTATTTTAATTACTTTATTTTGACTTCTTTTTTTCTCTCTTTTATTCTGAGCCATGTGGATGACAGGCTCTTGGTTCTCCAGCCAGGCATCAGGGCTGTGCGTCTGAGGTGGGAGAGCCAAGTTCAGGACACTGGTCCACAAGAGGCCTCCCAGCTCCACATAATATCAAATAGTGACAATCTCGCAGAGATCTCCATCTCAACGCCAAGACCCAGCTCCACTCAATGACCAGCAAGCTACAGTGCTGGACACCCTATACCAAACAACTAGCAAGACAGGAAGAAAAACCCACCCATTAGCAGAGAGGCTGCCTAAAATCCTAATAAGGTCACAGACATCCCAAAACACCCCCAGACGTGGACCTTCCCACCAGAAAGACAATATCCAGCCTTATCCACCAGAACACAGGCACTAGTCCCCTCCACCAGGGAGCCTACACAACCCACTGAACCAACTTTAGCCAGTGGGGACAGACACCAAAAACTACGGGAGTTACGAACCTGCAGCCTGCAAAAAGGAGACCCCAAACACAGTAAGTGAAGCAAAATGAGAAGACAGAAAAACACATAGCAGATGAAGGAGCAAAGTAGAAACCCACCAGACCTAACAAATGAAGAGGAAATAGGCAGTCTACCTGAAAAAGAATTCAGAATAATGATAGTAAAGATGATCCAAAATCCTGGAAATAGAATGGAGAAAATACAAGAAAGGTTTAACAAGGACCTAGAAGAACTAAAGAGCAAACAAACAGTGATGAACAACACAATAAATGAAATTAAAAATTCCCTAGAAGTGATCAATAGCAGAATAACTGAGGCAGAAGAACGGATAAGTGACCTGGAAGATAAAATAGTGGAAATAACTACCACAGAGCAGAATAAAGAAAAATGAATGAAAAGAATTGAGGACAGTCTCAGAGAACTCTGGGAAAACATTAAACACACCAACATTCGAATTGTAGGGGTCCCAGAAGAAGAGAAAAAGAAAGGGACTGAGAAAATATTTGAAGACAATATAGTTGAAAACTTCCCTAATATGGAAAAGGAAATAGTTAATCAACTCCAGGAAGCACACAGAGTACCATACAGGATAAATCCAAGGAGAAACATGCCAAGACACATATTAATCAAACTATCAAAAATTAAACACAAAGAAAAAATAGCAAAAGCACCAAAGGAAAAACAACAAATAATATACAAGGGAATCCTCATAAGGTTAACAGCTGATCTTTCAGCAAAAACTCTGCAAGCCAGAAGAGAGTGGCAGGACATATTTAATGTGATGAAGGACAAAAACCTACAGCCAAGATTACTCTACCCAGCAAGGATCTCATTTAGATTTGACAAACAAATTAAAATCTTTACAGACAAGCAAAACCTAAGCAAATTCAGCATCACCAAACCAGCTTTACAACAAATGCTAAAGGAACTTCTCTAGGCAGGAAATAAAAGAGAAGGAAAAGACTTACAAGAACAAACCCAAAACAATGAAGAAAATGATAATAGGAATATACATATTGATAACTACCTTAAATGTAAATGGATTAAATGCTCCAACCAAAATACATAGACTGGCTGAATGGATACAACAACAAGACCCATATATATGCTGTCTACAAGAGACCCACTTCAGACCTAAGGACACATACAGACTAAAAGTGAGGGGATGGAAAAAGATATTCCATGCAAAAGGAAATCAAAAGAAAGCTGGAGTAGCAAGTCTCATATCAGACAAAATAGACTTTAAAGCAAAGACTATTACAAGATACAGAGAAAGACACTACATAATGATCAACGATCAATCCAAGAAGAAGATATAACAATTGTAACTGTTTATGCACCCAACATAGGAGCACCTCAATACATAAGGAAAATACTAACAGTCATAAAAGGGGAAATTGACAGTAACACATTCATAGCAGGGGACTTTAACACCCCACTTTCACCAATGGACATATCATCCAAAATGAAAATAAATAAAGAAACACAGGCTTTAAATGATACATTAAATGAGATGGACTTAACTGATATTTATAGGACATTCCATCCAAAAACAACAGAATACACATTCTTCTCAAGGGTCCATGGAACATTCTCCAGGATAGATCATATCATGTGCCACAAATCAAGCCTTCGTAAATTTAAGAAAATTATAATCATATCAAGTATCTTTTCTGACCACAACGCTATGAGGCTAGATATCAACTACAGGAAAAAATCTGTAAAAAATACAAACACATGGAGGCTAAACAATAAACTACTTAATAACCAAGAGATCACTGAAGAAATCAAAGGGGAAAACAAAAAATACTGAGAAAAAAATGACAAGAAAACATGACGACCCAAAACCTATGGGATGCAGCAAAAGCAGTTCTAAGAGGGAAGCTTAGAGCAATACAATCCTACCTTAAGAAACAAGAAACATCTCAAATAAACAACCTAACCTTACACCTAAAGCAATTAGAGAAAGAAGAACAAAAAAACCCAAAGTTAGCAGAACGAAAGAAATGAAGATCTGATCAGAAATAAATGAACAAGAAATTAAATGGTAGCAAAGATCAATAAAACTAAAAGCTGGTTCTTTGAGAAGATAAACAAAATTGATAAACCATTAGCCAGACTCATCAAGATAAAAAGGGAGAAGACTCGCATCAGTAGAATTAGAAATGAAAAAAGAGAAGTAGCAACTGACACTGCAGAAATACAAAGGATCATGAGAGATTACTACAAGCAACTATATACCAATAAAGTGGACAACCTTGAAGAAATGGAAAAATACTTAGAAAAGCACAACCTTCGGAGACTGAACCAGGAATAAATAGAAAATAGGAACACACCAATCACAAGCACTGAAATTGAAACTGTGATTAAAAATCTTCCAACAAACAAAAGCCCAGGACCAGATGGCTTCACAGGCGAATTCTATCAATTTAGAGAAGAGCTAACACCTATCCTTCTCAAACTCTTCCAAAATATAGCAGAGGGAGGAACACTCCCAAACTCATCCTACGAGGCCACAATCACCCTGATACCAAAACCAGACAAAGATGTCACAAAGAAAGAAAACTACATGCCAATATCACTGATGAACATAGATGCAAAAATCCTCAACAATATACTAGCAAACAGAATCCAACAGTACGTTAAAAGGATCATACACCATGATCAAGTGGGGTTTATCACAGGAATGCAAGGATTCTTCAATATATGCAAAACAATCAATGTGATAAGCCATATTAACAAACTGAAGGAGAAAAACCATATGATCATCTCAATAGATGAAGAGAATGCTTTTGACAAAATTCAACACCCATTTATGAAAAATACCCTCCAGAGAGCAGGCATAGAGGGAACTTACCTCAACATAATAAAGGCCATATATGACAAACCCACAGTCAACATCATCCTCAGTGGTGAAAAACTGAAAGCATTTCCACTAAGATCAGGAACAAGACAAGATTGCCCACTCTCACCACTATTATTCAACATAGTTTTGGAAGTTTTAGCCACAGTAATCAGAGAAGAAAAAGAAATAAACGGAATCCAAATTGGAAAAGAAGAAGTAAATCTGTCACTGTTTGCATATGACATGATACTATACATAGAGAAACCTAAAGATGCTACCAGAAAACTACTAGAGCTAAACAATGAATTTGGTAAAGTAGCAGGATACAAAATTAATGCACAGAAATCTCTTGCATTCCTATACACTAATGATGAAGAATCTGAAAGTGAAATTAAGAAAACACTCCCATTGACCACTGCAACAAAAAGAATAAAATATCTAGGAATAAACCTACCTAAGGAGACAAAAGGCCTGTATGCAGAAAACTATAAAACACTGATGAAAGAAATTAAAGATGATACAAATAGATGGAGAGATATACCATGTTCTTGGATTAGAAGAATCAACATTGTGAAAATGACTCTACTACCCAAAGCAATCCACAGATTCAATGCAATCCCTATCAAACCACCACTGGCATTTTTTCACAGAACTAGAACAAAAAATTTGTATGCAAACACAAAAGACCCTCAATAGCCACAGCAATCTTGAGAAAGAAAAACAGAGCTGGAGAAATCAGGTTCCTGGACTTCAGACTATACTACAAAACTACAGTAATCAAGATAGTATGGTACTGGCACAAAAACAGATATATAAATCCATAGAACAGGATAGAAAGCCCAGAGATAAACCCATGCACATATGGTCATCTTATCTTTGAGAAAGGAGGCAAGAATATACAGTGGAGAAAAGACAGCCTCTTCAATAAGTGGTGCTGGGAAAACTGGACAGCTACATGTAAAAGAATGAAGTTAGAACACTCCCTAACACCATACACAAAAATAAACTCAAAATGGATTAAAGACCTAAATGGAAGGCCAGAAACTATCAAACCCTTAGAGGAAAAGACAGGCAGAGCACTCTATGACATAAATTACAGCAAGGTCCTTTTTGACCCACCTCCTCAAGAAATGGAAATAAAAACAAAAATAAACAAATGGGACCTAATGAAACTTCAAAGCTTTTGCACAGCAAAGGAAACCATAGACAAGACCACAGAGAAATGATAAAAAAAGAAAAAAAAAAGCAATCAAAGATGTTTGAAGACATTGCGGAGTCATCAGGACAGATGGAAATGAATGACCATGATGCTACTGACCAGAAACAATTAATCACTGAGGTGAGAACAGCTTTCTACACCACCTCTATCAATCTAATCATCTATCAGTGTACATAACAAATTGGCATATTTGGAGAAAAACAGCAGAAAGCAGCTGCCAGCTAAGCAGACCTACTGACCTTGTGTCATGCTGGGGGGGGAACCAAATCAGAAGTTTAGGGCTTATCTGGTACAAATCTCTACAGAATTACACTCCATGGTTACAATAAAGCAGATCTTACAAGAATTGAAATGCAAACTCAAATCAGCTCTAATCTTTTAGCCAGAAACTAAACAAAATCCTTTCTGGAGAAAGAAAACAGCATCCATAGACTCTAACATTTATTAAATACAACTTCCTGCATTCAGTTCAGAATTACTAGGCATATAAAGAGACAGAAGAGAAAAGGCAATGAAAAGAAACAGACATTAGGGTGATGCAGATACATGAGCTACCAGACACGGACTTAAAATAACTGACTTTTGTGTTCAAGAAAATAGTCAAGATGATAATTTCACCAGAGAACTTGAATCTATGACAAATTAAGGAAATTCTAGAATTAAAAAAAATACAATTACTAAAGTTAAGAATACAGCTTAGAATTCCATACAAAGTGAATACCTCAAAAGTGAAGGTGAGGAGGGTGTAAAGAGTTTGGAAGTTGTCACTCTTTCCCAAGAACAAGTAAAAACTAAACACACTAAAAAATCAGCAACTCTTCTTGGATCCATAAGAGAGGGGAGGACAAAGGGCAAACTGCTGCCCCCAAGTTTGGATAGAGACAGGACATACAGATCATCATCGCTTTTCAGAGCAGAGAAAGAGGAAATTGCTGCAGGACGAGTACCAGGGTAGGAAGACCTGACCTGTCATTGATGAATTGCTGGAGGCTCACTGTGGAGAACTCCCAGAGTTAAATCCTCCAGGGGACCCAGTCACAGGGGGACCCCACAATACTGTGAGATTTATCTCCAGGGACTCCACCAGATTCTCGTGTAAATACCTGAGAAAAAGTCCCTCAGGCTTCTTCCAGGGAGAGGGAATCATGAACAACCATTTTGAAATATAAAAGAGCTCTCTGTTCTTCTTAACAAGGGCTGCCCTCAGGGAAAGCTACAGTCGACCCTTGAACAATACGGGGTTTAGGGGCACCTACCCCACTTGCAGTAAAAAACCCTCATATAACTTTACAGTTGGCCCTCCAGTATCTATGGTTCTGCATCTGCATATTCAACCAACCACAGATCATGTAGAACTGTAGTGGAAAACCCACGTATAAGTGGACCCTGCAGATCAAACCCATGTGGTTCGAGGGTCAGCTGTATTTTAGCAGAGCCTAACCTGCTGGGGGCATTATCAGAGCCTAACCGACCTGGGGGAAGGGAAATCCCTAACTCCAGCCACTCAAGCCATCCTCTCCCACCTAAGTGGGGAGAAAACTGAGAAACACTTGTGCGTTCACAGTCCAGAGGCACAGGCTCACTGGGAGCCTGAGATCTAGAATGCTTCCCCTCCCCCCACACCTCACCCCCACATCACGAAAGATCTACTCACAGCAGTTCCTCTCACCCAGTACATCATGGCCAGCTATAAAGGAAGAATCATAAGACATACAAAAATGCAAAAAAACGCAATTTGAAGAGACAGAGCAAGCATCAGAGAACCAGACATAGCAGGGATGCTGGAATCATCAGACAGGGAATTTTAAACAACTATGATTACTATGCTAAAGTGTCTAATGGATAAAGTAGATAGCAGGCAAGAACAGATGGGCAATGCTAGCAGAGAGATGGAAATCCTAAGAAAGAACCAAAAAGAAATTTTATAGATTAAACAAAAACAACAACAACCCTCTGTAAGAGAAATAAAGAATGCCTTTGACATGCTCATCAGTAGACTGGACACAGCTGAGGAAAGACTCATCGAGATAGAGGATATTTCAATAGAAATCTCAAAAACTGAAAAACAAAGGGGACACAGACTGAAAAAACAGAACAGAATTCCAGGGACTGTGGACAACTACAAAATGTGTAACAGATGTGTAATGGGAATACCAGAAGGAAAAGAAAGGGAGAAAGGAACTGAAGAAATATTTGCAACAATAAAGACTGAGAATTTCCCCCAAATTAATGCCAGACACCAAACTACAGCTCCGGGAAGCTCAGAGAACACCAAGGTGAAAAGATGTCAAAAATCTACACCTAGGAATACCATCCTCAACTACAGAAAATAATGATACAGAAAAAATCCTGAAAGAAGCCAGAGGGAAAACATATTACCTACAGAGGAACAAAGATCAGAACTGCATCCAACTTTGCCTCAAACAAGAAGAGTGGAGTGAAATTTTTTAAATCTTGAGAGAAAAGCAGTGAAGGTGAAATAAGACATTTCACAATGAATGGAAGCTGATGCATTTGCAAATACACGAGTTTTTATATTTTATATTTTTATGTATTACATGAGTTTTTATGTATTACCTGAGTGTTTTATTTTCTGAAAATTCATCAATCTATATACATGACATGATAAAATTTTATTTTTAAAAAAGGTCTACAGATGGGCTTCCCTGGTGGCGCAGTGGTTGACAGTCCGCCTGCCGATGCAGGGGACACGGGTTTGTGCCCTGGTCTGGGAGGATCCCACTTGCTGAGGAGCGGCTGAGCCCGTGAGCCATGGCTGCTGAGCCTGCACATCCGGAGCCTGGGCTCCATAACGGAAGAGGCCACAACAGTGAGAGGCCCACACACTGCAAAAAAAAAAAAAAAAGGTCTACAGAATGATGAGTGAAGATTGATAAACAGTGAAGCTTTAATGACTATATCCAGCCTCTCCCACTAAACTGACCACCAGCCACCAGCTCAAGTTGTAGATGATAAAACTAGTTAACTTCAAATCACGTTCACTCTTTTGCTAATTACAAAGACTGGACATTTTTACTACTGGACTTTTCATTACCTAAATATAACTAGAAAGTGCATGGGGCTCCTGAGCCTTCATCCAGGGTCAATGTTTTAAGAACCGGGCAATTTAAAAAAGTGTTGCATTTATAATATTTCGTAAACCCTCCTGAGATGGTCTGCTTGCTCTTTCCTTGTCTCTGTGCTGAAGGCAGAGGATGTTGTGGAGGACTTGAGTCACAGCTGCCAGATCAAGGAAATCCACTGTGGACTTCTTGTGAATGAGACATAAGCTTTCACAATATTTCAAGGCTGTGACAGCGTTTAGCCTCACCTAATTCATTGCTCTTAGAAGTTTCCAGGTAAACCAAATCACCAAAGCCTCAACAATGAAAAGGCAGAGTGGCAGACAATGTAACATGTTCAACAAGTACCGTTCTGGGCAAACCTCTCTGCTGATAATAACTACAATGTCTCAAGCCTTCATCACCAGCCATGAACAATGTTAACTTCTTCACATATGTTATTTCATTTAATTTCTACAACCACCCTTTCAAGTGAGTTTGACCATCATCTTTCTATAGGTAAAGGTAAATGAGGCCCAGACCCCCATTTAGAAAGTGATCTGCTCCAGGATTAGATTCAAAGCAGGTCTGTCTTAGCCCAGAGCCTGTGAATTCCATTAAACCAGCATTTCTCATGCTGAGCAATCTGATGACTGCAGTCTGATTTCTTAAGGGACCCTGTGACTTAGGAAGCTACTGTAACTCTCTGAGCCTCTGTTTTCTCATCCATAATTCTCAAATAAAGATAGTAAAACTGGGATTTTTATAAAGGAAGGTTATAAGGTGTTTGGAATAGCCTGGTTGCATGGGAGCTGTCTAGCACTGGTTAGCTACTGTTTTATTAATGTGGGTGTGATTATTGAGTAAGTAGATGATCCAAGGAAAATTTTAAAAGGTTAGGGAGGTCCATGATCAAATAAATTTGGTAAATCCTGGAGTGACAAAATTCAACAGGTCTTGTATGTAGGACAGTGACTCTCCAAGTAGGAAAAGTAAACTACACAGTGTTTCCAGCACTTATTTGCAGAGAAAAAACTTTTTTTTCAGAGCATATTTATTAACACCATTAATTCATTGAACAGACATTTATGGCACTGATACAATGACAAACATAACTTGCACAGTTCCTCCCTCATGAAGCTGGTGGACAGCAGGGGAAAGATACAAAAACAAGTGAAAAACAAATTTAAAAGTTACAAACCATGAAGAATTCTATGAGATGGAACTTGAGTGTACCTTTGAAGGCTAGGAAAGCATGGAGAGAAAGGAGGTATTCCAGGGGAGGGGCAGGGTACTGGGGACAGGAAAATAACCCATGAAAAATTTTCATGGAGATCAGAACCGATCTCAAGCTAACAGCTTTAACCCTGTTTGTTGTTTTCAAAGACTGATACTTAATCCCAACAGAAGCTATGTCCACTTAGGACAATTATGTCATTTGCCCAGTTACCTTATTGTTGCTATGATAATCAAAACACAGAATGGTACAAATAGAGAAATTAGAGACTTTAGTACAAACATGAATTATACAGATAAGGAAACCTAAGCCTGGAGAGGTTAACTGACTAGAACCCCATCTCTGGATGCCCTAGACCCACACTATTGTCATTACATCATTGTTCATCGTTTTCTGAACTAGAAAAAAGCAAACATTCATCAAGCTTGGTACAATGCTAGGTGCTGGGGGGACTAAAGTGAATAACACAATCTCTCACTCTAGGGTACTTAGAGTGCTGTTGGGGGAATCTGGTTGAAATATAGGAAAATAACACGATCAAGTTGAAATAGGAGCTCAGGGGAGGAAGAGAATAGAAAGAACAGATAGTGCTTCACAAGGTCCAATGAATCTAGAAGGAATCATTATTTTAAGAGTTTAGAGGAGGGTTTGGGATACCAGGGGAAGTCTTTTGCAAGAGATCAAACCTGAGTTAGCTGTAGAGATTCTGGAAGGATTTGAGAGGCAGAGTGAAAGAGAAGGTTTCCAAATGAGGATGATGAATGAGTTATGGAGGGAGGGGTGGTGTGCTGTGCCTGGATTGGGGGAGGTGGTAACCAGCATGGGTGCAGCCAAGCAGAGGGTGGGAAACTCCAGCCAAGCCAAAATATCAGTTCAGTGGGTCACTGGTCATTGGTGTAAAAGCAACCTTAGAGTTCATGAGAGGAATATTCAGGTCTCTGTGAATGTGGTGAAAGGGGCAAATAATAAGTGAAAGGGGCAAATCTAGAAAGGCTACAGACTGTAAAATTCCTACTATAGGACATCTTGGGAAAGGCAAAACTACAAAGACAGTAACAAGATCAGTGGTTGCCAGGGTTCAGAGTGGGGTAGGGAGGATGAATGGGTGGGGTGCAGGGGACTTTTAGAAAAGTGAAACTATTCTGTACAATGCTGTGATGGTAGATACATAATAGTATGCATTTGTCAACACCCATAGAATGTACAACACAAAGTGGGAAACCTAATGTAAACTATGGACCTTAGATAATCATAATGTATCAATATTGGTTCACCAACTATAACTTAATGAGGAAGAAAGGATGTATAGGAACTTCCTGTACCTTCAACACAATTCTTCTGTTAACCTAAAACTGTTCTAAAAACTAAACTATGGATATTAATGATCTTTTAAAATTATAGATCTTATTAAAAAATAAGACCTGCACTCTGGCACCATCTGGAAATCTGATTAAATAAGTGATGGTCTCAGATACTCTTCTAAAGTACCCCCCCATGCTTTTTTTTTTTTTTTTTTTTTTTTTTTTGCCACACTGTGCATCATGTAGGACCTTAGTTCCCCAACCAGTGGTCGAACATGCACCCCTTACAGTGGAAGTGCAGAGTCTTAACCACTGGACCGCCAGGGAATTCCCCACCCCCCACCATGCTTTTAAACCTACAACACAGGCCCTGGCAAAGATTAGGACAAATGGAACCCTCACACATCGCTGGTGAGAATGTAAGATGGTACACCACATTGACAGTTTCCTATAAACAGTCTGACAGTTTCCTATAAAGTGAAACATAGACTTAGCATATGACCTAAGAATCCCACCCCTAGGTATTTGCCCAAGAGAAATGAAAATTTATATTATCTTAAAAACCTGTACAAAAATATTTATAGCAGCTTTATGCATTGTCACCCAAAATTGGAAACAATCCAGAAGTCTTTCAACTGGTGAATGGATAAGTAAACTTAGGCATTTCCACACAGGGGAACACTGCTCACCAATAAAAGGGAATGAGCCACTGATACACAACACAGATGAACCTCAACCGCATTTTGCTAAGTGAAAGAAGCGCTGTTCTCACTGTGAAGTGAGACAATCAACAAACAAATAAGCAAAGCATGCAGTAAATCACATAGTGATAAGTGTTATAAAAGTAACAAAGCAGAGAAGGGAGATGGGGAGTGCTGAGGATGGACTTGCAAATTCAAACGGGATGGTCAGGTGAGCTCTCTCTGAGAAGGTGACATTTGAGCAAAGACCTATGGGCGTGAGGGGTGAGACCTCGTAATACGGGGGAGAGTTTGGATTGTACAGGAAATGCATGAGAAAATCCTTGGAGGGCATTACTGAGAAAGATCATGAGTGTATTTCTATCTTAACTGACCACTCTGGCTGCTAGTTGGAAAACAGATTCTTGCAGTTTAAGAGAAGCAGGGAATGAGTGAAGGGACTATTCACAGTAGCTCAGGTGGAAGCTGACAGCTGAGGGAAAAATTCTTACTGCACAACTCCATAGACACACACACACACACACACACACACACTTTTGAGAGGGGACATTCTCTCCCCTAAGGAAACAAAGATAGAACAGCTCCAAAAGGCGTGATGTAGTTTGAGCAAACTGCTAATTAAGCCAGCAACACAAGGAGTGAAAGCAGAAAAATGCTAGCTTTTAACGTCACTGAGACAGATGTTTACTGTCTCCAGGGAAGATGGGCAATGGAAAATGAACAGAGCTCAGTCTGATTAGCACTGATCTGTCTTCCCCAAGCGTGTGTTGTTGAGAAGGCTGCCAGACACAACTGATGGGAAGAAAAGATGACAAGGAAGACCCCCATCTGTCCAGAATGTTCCTCTGTTAAGTCCTACCCAAACCACCTCCTCAAAACTTTAAAACACGACATGCCACCTAATGGGATTCTATAACTAGTACTTCTGAGTAGGAGCTGAAATATCAGGCCCTGCCAGGTTCAACAAAGAATAACAGGTACACAGAGACCACATTCTTTGTGCCTATCTTAGTTTGGGTTTTCCCAGAAGCCAACTCTAAGCACAGATTCAAGTGCAAGCATTTATTTGGGAGATGCAGGAAGCATTACTAAGAAAGTGGGGAAGTGACACAAGGAAGAGAAGGCAGCCCATCAAGCCAGCTTTTCTTGTAGGAAAATGGAGTTTGATCCTTTGTAGAAATGCTGAGATACTGTGTAAAATAATACCTAGGAGTTACACCACCCAAGGAATGCAGGAGCGGGGTATTGATACACCAACTGCTATTCCTCATTGGTTGAGGGCTGCTGAGGAGCAGGGAATAAGTTATTTTCCACTTGCTGCCAGCTTCCTAAAGTGGAGGCTTTAGAAAAAGGTCTTCAGGCAAAGAGATGCAGATACTAGCATTTGCATGTCAAAGGGAGCTCTCTGAAGTCAAAAGGTCCAAGGATAGAGCAAAGCACTCACAGATTTTGCTACACTGCATGCTTCGCCTCTGTGCCAAGAGCAAGACATTTCTTTACCTCTGTCTGACATTTCCTCTGCAGAGGAAATGATTTCAACAAACTGCAAAAAGGAGGAACTCTTCCCTCTATTCATTTCTCTCAAAGCACTCCTCATTGATTTATCCATTACATTATTGTTATAAATTAATAAAGTAAGGCACGCATTAATTTACTTTATGGGTTTCTCAGCCACTGATTTCCTATTATCCCTTTCTATTACTCAACTCACTGACTCCTGCAGATAAATTGTCTGCAACACAAATGCATCCCAGACTCTTGGATTTTATTAAGTATATAAAAGGTGTGTGATTTTTATTAACAACTCAACTCATCACTCCGTATTCAAAACTTAGCCAATTAAGCTCAAGTGCATATCAAAATAGGAAAGAGATTCCCAATTTCTACTTAATATTCTTATTGCCTAATGAATTGTTCATTCTTTCTAATTCTAGTGTCATTTACTTAATTTTCTTTAAATTTCTAAAATGTAAGAAAAACATGACTAATTTTCTAGATGTGTGAAAATACACTGGCTTGATACTGCTTGTGAAAATTTCCTAAGAACATTGAAGAAAAGTGCCATCATGCATGATCAGTAATATATACACCACCTGACACAGTGCCAGGTACACAGTCAGCACTCAATAAATGCTTGGTGAATGGATGAATAAGCCTACAATTATATGAACAACGCTCATGCACAAATCAGGAGACCAGTTCTGTTGTCACTATAGCAGCTTTTTAATTTATCTGAGAGCTATTGTCCTCCTAGGTTTTTGATGAGCTTGGTGAAAATATATGTTTGTATTTCTTAGGGCTAATTGGTAGTTTTTTATTTTTATAGTCCTTTGATACATTAATAAATTTCAATAAGAACAGAAGCCATTATTTCACCCATTTATTCATTCAAATATTACTAAATGCTGACTATGAGCCAGGACTCATGAACAATTTTATAATGCATATAAGGTTAGAATAATGCCTAACCTTCTAGAACATCATCTGTGGTGAACGGTTTATAATGCAATGATAGAGCAGCCCACAGAACAAGAAAACTGACACCAGAGGAAATCTGGAAAGTTTCATCCAACATGGAATATTTGAAATGGGTCTTCCTCTGGCTCAGGAGGCTTCCAGAAGGTGAAAAAGTAGGGAAAGGCATTCGATGTGAAAGCCCAACATGTGCAGAGTTGTAGCCTTTTAAAAAAATATTTTTAACATCTTTATTGGAGTATAACTGCCTTACAATGGTGTGTTATTTTCTGCTATATAACAAAGTGAATCAGCTATACATATACATATATCCCTACATCTCCTCCCTCTTGCATCTCCCTCCCACCCTCTCTATCCCAACCCTCTAGGTGGTCACAAAACACCTAGCTGATCTCCCTGTGCTATGTGGCTTCTTCCCACTAGCTATCTATTTTACATTTGGTAGCATATATTAGTCCATGCCACTCTCTCACTTTGTCCCAGTTTACCCTTCCCCCTCCCCATGTCCTCAAGTCCATTCTCTACATCTGTGTCTTTATTCCTGTCCTGCCCCTAAGTTCTTCAGAACCATTTTATTTATTTTTTTTTATGTTCAGTATATATGTGTTAGCATAGTATTTGCTTTTCTCTTTCTGACTTACCTCACTCTGTATGACAGACTCGAAGTGCATCCACCTCAATACAAATAATTTCATTTCTTTTTATTGCTGAGTAATATTCCATTGTATATAGGTACCACATCTTTGTTATCCATTCATCTGTTGATGGACACTTAGGTTGCTTCCATGTCCTGGCTATTGTAAATAGATCTGCAATGAATATTGTGGCACATGACTCTTTTTGAATTATGGTTTTCGCAGGGTATATGCCCAGTAGTGGGATTGCTGGGTTGCATGGTAGTTCTATTTTTAGTTTTTTAAGGAACCTCCATACTGTTCTCCATAGTGGCTGTATCAATTTACATTCCCACCAACAGTGCAAAAGGGTTCCCTTTTCTCCGCACCCTTTCCAGCATTTATTGTTTCTAGATTTTTTGATGATGGTCATTCTGACTGGTGTGAGGTGATATCTCATTGTGGTTTTGATTTGCATTTCTCTAATGATTAGTGATGTTGAGCATTCTTTCATGGGTTTGTTGGCAATCTCTATATCTTCTTTAGAGAAATATCTATTTAGGTCTTCTGCCAAATTTTGGATTAGGTTGTTTGTTTTTTTGATATTGAGCTGCATGAGCTTCTTGTAAATTTTTGAGATTAATCCTTTGTCAGTTGCTTCATTTGAAAATATTTTCTCCCATTCTGAGGGCTGTCTTTTCGTATTGTCTATGGTTTCCTTTGCTGTGCAAAAGCTTTGAAGTTTCATTAGGTCCCACTTGTTTATTTTTGTTTTTATTTCCATTTCTCTAGGAGGTGGGGCAAAAAGGATCTTGCTGTGATTTATGTCATAAAGTGTTCTGCCTATGTTTTCCTCTAAGAGTTTGATAGTATCTGGCCTTACATTTAGGTCTTTAAACCATTTTGAGTTTATTTTTTGTGTATGGTGTTAGGGAGTGTTCTAATTTCATTATTTTACATGTAGCTGTCCATTTTCCCCAGCACCACGTATTGAAGAGGCTGCCTTTGTATATCCTTGCCTCCTTTTGCAAAAATAAGGTGACCATATGTGCGTGGGTTTACCTCTGGGCTTTCTATCCTGTTCCATGGATCTATATTTCTGGTTTTGTGCCAGTACCACACTGTCTTCATTACTACAGCTTTGTAGTATAGTCTGAAGTCTGGGAGCCTGATTCCTCCAGCTCCGTTTTCCTTTCTCAAGATTGCTTTGGCTATTTGGGGTCTTTTGTGTTTCCATACAAATTGTGAAATTTTTTGTTCTAGTTCTGTGAAAAATGCCATTGGTAGTTTGACAGGGATTGCATTGAATCGGTAGATTGCTTTGGGTAGCATAGTCATTTCCACATTGTTGATTCTTCCAATCCAAGAACATGGTATATCTCTCCATCTGTTTTTATCATCTTTAATTTTTCTCATCAGTGCTTATAGTTTGCTGCATACAGGTCTTTTGCCTCCTTAGGTGGGTTTATTCCTAGGTATTTTATTCTTTTTCTTGCAGTGGTTAATGGGAGTGTTTCCTTAATTTCTCTTTCAGATTTTTCATCATTAGTGTATAGGAATGCAAGAGATTTCTGTGCATTAATTTTGTATCTTGCTACTTTACCAAATTCATTGATTAGCTCTAGCAGATTTCTGGCAGCATCTTTAGGATTCTATGTATAGTATCATGTCATATGCAAACAGTGACAGCTTTATTTCTTCTTTTCTGATTTGGGTTCCTTTTATTTCTTTTTCTTCTCTGATTTCTGTGGCTAAAACTTCCAAAACTATGTTGAATAATAGTGCTGAGAGTGGACAACCTTGTCTTGTTCCTGATCTTAGACAAAATGAGAACGATGTTTTTTTACCATTGAGAACAATGTTGGCAGTAGTTTGTCATATATGGCCTTTATTATGTTGAGGTAAGTTCCCTCTATGCCTACTTCCTGGAGGGTTTTTATCATGAATCGATGTTGAATTTTGTCGAAAGCTTTTTCTGTATCTATTGTGAAGATCATATGTTTTTTCTCCTTCAATTTGTTAATATGGCTTATCACATTGACTGATTTGCATATATTGAAGAATCCTTGCATTCCTGGGATAAACCCCTCTTCATCATACTAAAAAGAACAAAAAACAACAACAAAAGGAAAGACACCTGTAGTTTTCTTTCTTTGTGACATCTTTGTCTGGTTTTGGTATCAGGGTGATGGTGGCCTCATAGAATGAGTTTGGGAGTGTTCCTCCCTCTGCTATATTTTGGAAGAGTTTGAGAAGGATAGGCGTTAGCTCTTCTCTATATGTTTGATAGAATTCGCCTGTGAAGCCATCTGGTCCTGGGCTTTTGTTTGCTGGAAGATTTTTAATCACAGTCTCAATTTCAGTGCTTGTGATTAGTTGTTTATATTTTCTTTTTCTTCCTGGTTCAGTATTGGAAGGTTCGGCTTTTCTAAGAATTCTTCCATTTCTTCCAGGTTGTCCATTTTATTGGCATAGAGTTGCTTGTAGTAATCTTTCATGATCCTTTGTATTTCTGCAGTGTCAGTTGCTACTTCTCCTTTTTCATTTCTAATTCTATTGATGTGAGTCTTCTCCCTTTTTTTCTTGATGAGTCTGGCTAATGGTTTATCAATTTTGTTTATCTTCTCAAAGAACCAGCTTTTAGTTTTATTGTTCTTTGGTATTGTTTCCTTTATTTCTTTTTCATTTGTTTCTGATCTGATCTTTATGATTTCTTTCCTTCTGCTAACTTTGTGGGGTTTTTGTTCTTTCTGTAATTGCTTTAGCTGTAAGGTTAGGTTGTTTATTTGAGATGTTTCTTGTTTCTTGAGGTAGGATTGCATTGCTATATCTTCCCTCTTAGAACTGCTTTTGCTGCATCCCATAGGTTTTGGGTTGTTGTGTTTTCATTGTCATTTGTTTCTAGGTATTTTTTGATTTCCTCAGTGATCTCTTTGTTATTAAGTAGTGTATTGTTTAGCCTCCATGTGTTTGTACTTTTTACAGATTTTTTTCCTGTAATTTATATGTAGTCTCATAGCATTGTGGTCAGAAAGGATACTTGATATTATTTCAATTTTCTTAAATTTACCAAGGCTTCATTTGTGACCCAAGATATGATCTCTTTAAAAAAAAAAGTTAGTTTTTTTCTTTATTTTAGGAAACTTGTTTGTAGTGTCACTGTATTAGTCATGGTTCTCCAGGAAAAAAATCAATAGGGAAAGAGAAAAAGAAAGAAAGAAGGAAAGAAAGAAAGAAAGAAAGAAAGAAAGAAAGAAAGAAAGAAAAGAGAGGAGAAATAAAGGAATAAAGAATTCCTTTATTTTAAGAAATTGACTCATATGACTATGAGGGCTTGCAAGTCTGAAATTTGTAGGTTAGGCTGGCAGGCTAGAAATTCACCTAAGAGTTGATGTTGTATCCATTTTTCAGGCCAACAGTTTGGAAACTCAGTCAGGATTTCTATGTTCCATTCCCAAGGCATAATTCCTTCTTCTGGAAACCTAGTCTTTTCTCTCAAGGCCTTCAACTGATTGGATGACACCCATCCACAGTACAGAGGGTAAGCTGCTTTACTCAAAATTTACTGATTTAGGTGATAATCACAGCAACATCTCGAACAAACAGTTGAGCACCATGGTCTAGCCAAGCTGACACATCAAAATAACCCTCAGTCATGAAGCAGTGGTCCTCAACGTTTGGTCTCAGCCAGCACAATCAACATCTCCTGGGATCCTGCCAGAATCATGAGTTCTTGGGCTTTCCCCTAAACTTCTCAAATCAGAAGCTTTTGTGGTGGGGTCCAGCAACATGATTCTAACCAGCCCTTCAAGTGCTTCTGGTGCATATCAGAGTCAGAACCACTGGACTAGAGTATTAGTTCTAATGTTTAGGTCAGAAAGAAAAGTGCTAACACAGGAGCAGGTTATTAATTGCCTTACTTTTCCTGGGCTTTAGTCACTTGATAGAGTCCATGTTTAAATGGCATATCTGATAGTCCCAGATATTTTCGAGAAACAAGAAAAGAGAGTACTATTGATTGTTTGTAAATCTTTACTCAGAGATACTACATAACTCATCCCATTGAAGTCTTACTCCATCACCATCTCCAACTCTTTAGCTATAGACTCTGCTAAGCTGGCTTCAAATTCCTTGACTAAGGTCAGTCAGATCCATATCAGAATTCGCCTGGGACTCCCCTGGAAGTCCAGTGGTTAACAGTCCGCGTTTCCACTGCAGTGGGCACAGGTTCGATCCCTGTTCGGGGAACTAAGATCCCACATGCTGCACAGTGCAGCCAAAAAAAAAAAGAATTTACCTCATGGCTCTTCATTCACCCTTCTGTTGGTATTGATCATACAATGGAAACTCTCTCTAAACTGTTCACAGCAGCCCAGAGACAATATGTCGAGAAAACAAATGGGTATGGTTACTGTTTGAACTCCTTTTAGTGATTTAAATGCCCTATTCATTCATTGCCCCACAAGCCTCCTATCAGTTATCTTTTGCTAAAATAATGCTGCATAACAAACAAGCACAAAACGTCAATGGCTGCAACAACAGTGGGGACACTGCAAAATTGGCAACAGGCCTGATTCATCCATCCAGAGAGGGAAAGAACTGAAGCCATGTTTAATATCTTCCTCACTCTGGTTGGGAAACTCTTCTCTGTCTCCTCTCTGACACTCACCTATTGGAGGCACCTTAGGTATCCCTTTCATAGGAAACCTCCATTGACTCCTCAAGCCTGGATTACATGGCCCCTCCTGTGAGCTTTTCTGAGCCCCCTAGAATTCCCATTATTGTAGCCCTCATGGCATTGACATGACTTAGCAAATCCAAGAAAGCTGACTGAGAGAGATGCTGACAACATATATTTGAAAAAGTTTGTGGTACAGTCAGCCCTCCACAACTCTGGGTTCCACGTCCACAGACTCAACCAACTGTGGATAGAGAATAGTAAAAAAAAAAAAAAATCCAGAAAGTTCCAAAAAGCAAAACTTGAATTTGCCACATACCAGTAACTATACATAGCATTTACATTGTACTAAGTATTATAAGTTGTCTAGAGATGATTTCAAGTATATAGGAGGTTATATGCAAATACTACACCATTTTATATAATGGACCTAAGCATCTGTGGATTTTGGTATTTGAGGGTGTCCTGGAATCAACCTCCCCTGGGTACAGAGGGTCAACTGTATTTGATTACTAAATGATTGAAGATTACATTAAATTTAATTACTACATTAAAGATTTATTAGGTTTTTGAGAGTTTAACTTCTAGAATAAGTGACACAAAATTCTGTTTATTATGAAGACTGATTTTCCTCATTAACACACACACACACACCACTCTACTTCTCCATACACTACCCCTTCCACCTGTCACCTTTCCACCCTAACCAAACAAAATCCTTCATCTTTCAAGGTTCCACCAGGCTTAGGTGGTAGCTATCTGATGATCCCAGAGCAATTCACTTACATTTATTTCAGCACTAATGACTCTGTTTTGGAATTGATGGTATGAAGGCAACAGAGTGCTTACACTTGCTAATGTGAAGAAGCTGTAAGGGAAACAAATTCATCACTCCAAATTGTGTCTCTTTGGCATGAAGATTAATGTAGGCTGATTATTTTTAAGAAACAGAAGACTCAAGTTTTTCTTGTTACCTCCTACTAACTGCCTAAAAGAATTTAGACAGAAGCCCTTTCCTTGGAATAGAGCTATCAGCAGAGATGTCTGCAAAGAATATGGGCTGGGTGTGGTGGAGGGAACTTGGCAGGCCCTAGAGATCAGAGTTCACTCTGTATCCCATTGTCTCTGCAGGTCCAGCACACATTTATTTTCCAAACATTTGCTTTTCCATCTCCATGTGAATTGCCTTCCTCCCCTTTGAAATCCCAAACGCCTACCCTCAATATCCTCTTTTGTCTTTAGCTGAAGATCGCATTTAAGGTGAGAGCTTTAGCCATTGGGAGGAGTTACTGAGTTTTCCTAGGTCTTTCCCATGCATTCATGTTATTAAACTTTGTTTTACTTTCTCCTGTTAAACTTTTCCATGTCGCTTTAATTCTTAGGCCAGCCAGAAGAACCTAGAAGGGCAGAGGGTAATGCCTTCCTCCCCGACAAGGCTTCTAGGATACCGCCAGACTGTGCCTTCAACTGTGCAAAGATGGAATGGAAACTTACACCAGTGTGCCCAGCATGGACTGGTACCCAGGTGAGGGGGTGAGCAGAAGGCAGCAGCCTCATTCTCTAATCCCCACCATTTAATTCCAATGATCTTAACTAACTAACCTTCTCTCAGTCTCTAATTCCCAATTTCCTTTCCATCACTAAAGCCTCATTGAAAATCCTAGCTTGAGCCCACACTCTTCATTTCTCTTCGCAGATGACTAGACCCTTTCCATGTAGTTTCCTGACCTACGATTCAAACACTGCAGCAACACTAGGATTCTACTCCTACATGCACTCAAAGCCTCAGTTTTTTGCACAACAAGCCCCTTCATCCTCACCTCCAAAGGCCATTTTTCTTATACGGATTTCCTGCCTCTGCTTATTCCCACTGAGACTCCAGCATCCTGCTCAGTTGACAACAAACTTTTAAATTGCTCTTATCTCTCCTTCCTTCTCATTCTTTCTCTGTCTTCGCCACCTCTTCTATAAAATATTCATTTCCTGTAATGCTTTAGTTCCCCAAATTTGTGTTTTCCATCTGCATTTTCTCTTAGGGAGTTCCAGCAACTAAAGAACCATGCCCTGCTTGCTTACCTGCCAGTCTGAAGTGGAAAACTAGATGATGAGATCTTAGGAAAAAAACAAAAGACAGACTCAGCAAGTACACATCATTAGCAGGAAGCAAGTCAGTCCCAGGAGTGGTGATTAGGCATTTAAGGAAGTCATAAGGATGGAAAGCCTGCAAACTGTACAGCAAAAGCATTAAAAATAATCACTGACTGGCTGCTTTTATGTAGTCAATGACTTGCAAGCAGTTTGATTCATAACATAAAAGGTCCTTTTTAAAAATTGGCAGATCAACATGCTAGCAGCTCCCTAGCTACTCTCCAAGGGGACAGTGGAGGCCCAATCAGGAGAGTTTCTACAGTGGATACAGGTGGTCCGGTCCTCAAGGCTCTGTCTTACGTTACACACTCTTCCTAGGAGCTGTCACCACTTTGATGGATTGCATTTTCACTTTTAACCATTGACTCCTACATCCTTAGCTATAACCCAAATGATCCCTCTGTGTTCCAGACCAGCATAGGCAATAACTCACTCTATGTTTCCCCCTGGATGTCTTGGAGGCACGTTACACTGGTCAGTTTTCACTTGTCGCTCCAAACACACTCTCCACCTTTCTTCACTCTGCTCTGGGTGCCAGAAGACTGTCTTTGTGAACCTCGTCAACTAGTTCCCCAACCTTCTGAACTCTAGGGTCATTTAATCTGTCACTGGCAGGTGGTCAGAGGAGGAGAGAGTTTGCAATTTTTATTTCCCCAGTTTCCTCCCTGCCACGCTAAACTTTGACAAGACCACAATACTCCACCTAAGGTCATAAGGCTTGTCGGGTGACTCTTTCCTACTGGTAAAGCAAATTCTGAAAACCATGCCTTCTCTTTGACCTTCAGACATATAGATGGTGGCAGTAGCTTTCCATTATCACTGACGTCAGAGCACTTCCCTGGCCACTGTTGATTTCCCTTTACCCTGATCAAAACTTTGTAAAGAGACTCTAGTAAAAGCTCTTCAATGATGCCTTCTGAGCGTGCATCTGTACTCTGATTCACTATATCTGAACTAGGCATTCATCATCCCTCATCTCCCCATGCCTGGCACCCCACCCGACTCTCCTACAGCCCCTGCCACAGTGAATGACCCACCATCCATCCTCTAGGACTTTCCAGGACCCTGGACATCCTGGGTGACTCCTCCCCATCTCACCCACTGCAGTCTGTCAATCACCAGCTCCCAGACAGCCTAAGGCTCTCTCACACCCTTCCATCCCTTCCATCCCAGGCCAGGGCAACATCATCCCTGACCACGTTTCTGTGGTAGCCTCCCAAACGATCCCCATGACCCTGATCAACCCACTCTGATCCATTCCACATCACTGTTCCTAAGTGCAAATCTGATGAAGTCTCTCACCTGATTAAAGCCCTTCAGTGCTTTCCACTGGCTTTGAGATCAAGTCTAAATTTTCAGTTAGGGTTAGGGTTAGGCACAGACTCAAGGACCTTCATTACTGGCTTCCAGTTACCTCTGCAGTCTCTTCTTTCACTGTTTGCTTTGGCCTCCCTTTTCTCCCTGAAACTGTATTATTCCATTCCAAAGCTCACATGTCTCTCCCCACTGGACTTTCACGTATGTTGATTCTCTGACCAGGACATTCCTTCTTTCCCTGCCCAGCTAACAACTGCTCACAACCAGACTATGTGCTCAGTTAGGTCAGGGACACACTGCTGTACACTGAGCACCTAGTCCAGGGCCTGGGACCTACCACACCTGTGACATCCCATATGCAAGCCACTTGCTGTTCATGACTACTGAGCACTGAAATGCGCTGAGTCTGAATTGAGATGTGCTGTGAGTATGGAATACATACTTGCTTTTCAAAGACTTAGCACAATAAAGCATAAACTGCCTTAATATTTTTACATTTATTACAAATTGAAATATCTTAGCTATGTATATTAGATTAATTAAAACATGTTATTAAAATTAATTTCACCATCCATTCTTCTGTCAATGGACATTTAGGTTGCTTCCAAGTCTTAGCTGTTGTAAATAGTGCTGCAATGAACATTGGGGTGCATGTATCTTTTAGAATTATGGATTAAGAAGATGTGGTACCTATATACAATGGAATTTTACTCAGCCATATAAAAGAATGAAATAATTCCATTTGCAGCAACATGGATGGACCTAGAGATTGTCATACTAAGTGAAGTAAGTCAAAGAAAGACAAATATCATATGATATTACTTATATGTGGAATCTAGTAAAAAGTGATACAAATGAACTTACATAACGGAAACTGACTCACATATCTTGAAATCAAACTTATGGTTACCAAAGGGGCAACGTGGGGGAAGTGATAAATTAGGAGACTGGGATTAACATATACACACTACTATATATAAAATAGGTAACTAATAAGGGCCTACTGTATAGCATAGGGAACTCTACTCAATAATCTGTAATAACCTATATGGAAAAGAATCTGAAAAAGAATGAATATATCTATATGTATAACTGATTCACTTTGCTGTACACCTGAAACTAACACATTGCAAGTCAACTATACTCCAGTAAAAGTTAAAAAATAAAACAAAGTAGCCTGAAAAATAGTAGTGCTAGACATCTGTGAAATAAAACACTACCTGCTTCAGACAAAAAAAATTAATTTCACTTGTGTTTTTAATTTTGTTTAACGGCAGTCAATTTCACATTAGAATTTATTAGAAAATTTTAAATGACATATACAGCTCTCATGATATTTTTTATATCTTTATTGCATTATAATTGTTATACAATTAATTGCTAGTTTCTATTGTACAACAAAGTGAATCAGCTATAAGTATACACACATCCCCATAAACCCTCCCTCGTGAGCCTCCCTCCTATCCTCCCTATCCCACCCCTCTTTGTCATCACAAAGCATCAAGCTGATCTCCCTGTGCTATGTAGCAGCTTCCCATTAGCCATCTATTTTACATTTGGTAGTGTATGTATGCCAATGCTACTCTCTCACTTTGTCCCAGCTTCCCCTTCCCCTACTGTGTCCTCAAGTCCATTCTCTATGTCTGCATCTTTATTCCTGCCCTTCCACTAGGTTTATCAGTACCGTTTCTTTTAGATTCCATATATGTGCGTTAGCATATGGTATTCGTTTTTCTCTTTCTGACTTACTTCACTCTGTATGACAGACTCTAGGTCCATCCACCTCATTACAAATAACTCAACTTCATTCCTTTTTATGGCTAATATTCCATTGCATATATGTACCACATCTTCTTTATCCATTCATCTGTCAATGGACATTTAGGTTGCTTCCATGTCCTGGCAATTGTAAATAGTGCTGCAATGAACATAGTGGTACATGTATCTTTTTGAATTATCGTTTTCTCAGGGTATATGCCCAGTAGTGGGACTGCTGGGTCATATGGTAGTTCTATTTTTAGTTTTTAAGGAACCTCCATACTGCTCTCCATAGTGGCTGTATCAATCTACATTCCCACCAACAGTGCAAGAGGGTTCCATTTTCTCCACACCCTCCCCAGCATTTATTGTTTCTAGATTTTTTGATGATGGCCATTCTGACCAGTGTGAGGTGATACCTCATTGTGGTTTTGATTTGCATTTCTCTAATGATTAGTGATGTTGAGCTTTTCATGTGTTTGTTGGCCATCTGTATGTCTTCTTTGGAGAAATGTCTATTCAGGTCTTCTGCCCATTTTTGGATTGGGTTGTTTGTTTTTTTGATATTGAGCTGCATGAGCTGCTTGTATATCCTGAAGATTAATCCTTTGTCATTTGCAAATATTTTCTCCCATTCTGAGGGTTGTCTTTTCATCTTGCTTATGGTTTCCTTTGCTGTGCAAAAGCTCTTAAGTTTCATTAGGTCTCATTTGTTTACTTTTTATTTTATTTCCATTACTTTAGGAGGTGGGTCAAAGAAGATCTTGCTGTGATTTATGTCAAAGGGTGCTCTGCCTATGTTTTCCTCTAAGATTTTATAGTGTCTGGCCTTACCTTTAGGTCTTTAATCCATTTTTTTATTTTTGTGTATGGTGTTAGGAAGTGTTCTAATTTCATTCTTTTACATGTAGCTGTTCAGTTGTCCCAGCTCCACTTACTGAAGAGGCTCTCTTTTCTCCATTGTATATTCTTGCCTCTTTTGTCAAAGATAATATGACCATATGTGTGTGGGTTTATCTCTGGGCTTTCTATCCTGTTCATTGATTTATATTTCTGTTTTTGTTCCAGTAGCATACTGTCTTGATTATTGTAGCTTTGTAATATAGTCTGAAGTTCTGCGATATTTCTATTGGAAAGGACTGTCCAATAAATATTTGTTGAATGAGTGAAGGTGAAAAATGGAATAAATGAAGAAGAGAAATCTTCAGTTTCCAAATTTGTCTTTTCTTTCTGTGGGAACTTTCTCCAAATCCTCTAAGTCTGGGTTAGATGGCCTTTTATGTGCTCCCATAGCATCGTGCACTCCCCCCATTATGACAGTTGTCACATGGAACCACATGGTGTTTTTACATTCACGAGGGCAGGTGCTGTACCTGTCTTGTTTAGCTCTGGATCCCAGTGCCTGGCATGATGCTGACCTTACAGTAAATGCTCAACAAATATCTGATGAGTGAGAGCACTAAGTCATGCAATGAGAGGAGAGACACCAGTGACAACAAGGAGATGGTGATGACATGGGCTCTGAATGTGTGCTCCTCGGGGACAGGCCCACACATCCCTCGTGATGGGCCCTAAAGGGAGCCCAGGGCCTGTACAATGACATCCCAGGAAGATGGGTTACCACCTTATTCTCCTTTGGCAGCTCTGGTTCAGGAAAGTATTTGGCACAGGCCTGGAAATCAGAGGCCCATCAATGAGAGCTATGACCCTGCCCAAGGGTAACGTGCTAGTCCCTCTTCTCTGTAGGACTCTGAGTCACAAGGTGGGTCAGAGGACATGGTGCTAGGCCCCAGTCCTGATGATCCTGGGTATAGAGGTCTAGGAGGGCACAGAGAGGGGCACTGAGACATGCTTCTTCTCACTCAGTGCTCTCCTCAACCACATCCCCAATCCTGAGGCTGTTTAAGAGTAAGTGAGAAACAGCTTTGTCTGGACTTGGGAAGTGTTGACCTCTCTTCCCTGCTTTCAGAGCGTCTGAACCTCCGCCTGTATCCTTTAAAGGAGTCACCCCTCTGTGTTTGTCCCAGTTTTCCATTGCATCTCATCTTCCATATTAACCTCAAGTTGACATTCGCCAATGTGATGGCCATGTAGTGTGCTAGCTCTCATCCTTATAGGAATTAGGCTAGATGTTATCCACATTTGGCTGAAAAGGGAAATAAGCTCAAAACACATGAGCAAATATTTTGGGGTCACATGGTATAAAATGACATAATGGGAATCCAACTTTATGAGGCTCTCATGGCCATGCTCTTCCCATCCCTGCAGCTCTGTGGGTCACGCTACAAAGGAGAGATGGGTCCCGTGGTTAGTCTCTTCCCTATAAAGAGTCAGTGAAGCAACTGGCAGAGGAGAAGCCATGCCTCCTTTTCCTACATACAGCAAGGCTTTCACAACCAGCAGAATCAAAAGCTAACAGTGGAGCCCCAACCTCTCCAGGTGTTCTGGGAAAATTCATATCCTGTGATAAACCATAATGGAAAAGAATATAAAAAAGAATGTATACATGTATAATTGACCATTATGAATTTGCTCAGAACATCTGGGGAGTTGGGATTCCATTGGAAGTCATGAAATCCTGTCTCTGTGAGTGACCTTTGTGAGCCTTTGATTCTGCTGGTTATGAAAAGTTTGCTATATGTAGGAAAGGGAGTCATGGACCCTCCCATAATCTCAGTTTTCTGAACTCCATGCACTTTGTGAGGCTCTAAAAAGATGACAAAAAGCTGCTTGTACATTACAACAATAACAATAGTAGGAGCAGGCCCTCTCAGAACTTCCTGAGTTCTAACTATGGACCAGGCACCATTCCTTAGCTTACATACATTTTTCAGGTGATGCATACAAGGAGGCTATAAAGTAGACACGTTCTAATTATTTCCATGGTGGTGATGCAGACACTGAGGTCGCTATGGAATTAGGGCATGTGGGGAGTTCATGAGATTAGAAAGAGTTGAGATTCAAAGCAAGACCAACAGGAGACCGGGAAGGGCTGGGTTAAAGGATGGGACAGAAAGCATGTCAACAGGGCAGTGGGGGCACAGTGAGGTGAAAAGAGAGAGAACAGAAACAGCCAAATTGTTCACAGAGAAAGGCAGAAGTGAGCAGAGTGAAGGCTATGAGGTGGCACTGTCCTCCTGGGAGCGAGAAAAGAGGCTGTGATGGAGGGCAACTTGGGGGCTCTTTCTTAGAGCTTATTAAAAGCACAACTGCATGGGGCCCAAATGGGAATTTCTGTTACTAATTCTCCCTTAATGGTTTCTGGAAATGCTTTGCCTTCTAAAAGCTAAAGAGCTTCAAGTTGGTTGGAGGCTGTAGAAGAGAATTTTAAAGTTAAAACTCTCTCAGGTACAGTAGATTTCTACCCAGAAGATGGGTAGAAATAAAATCTCTTTAATGTTCCCTTGATGACCCTGGAGAGAAAAGGTAGAGAGAGCTCACAGGGGAAGGAGCCAAGAAGACTCTAAGGACAGCCCTTCCAGGTGCCAGCTTGGTGGAGGCTGGACCCGAGGGTCCCAGCCTTAAATCAGACCCCTACCCAAGAACGTGATGCATGGACTTGCCTCCCATGTCAAGAACCAATTACTTCTTACCACACACTGGTGCCACTTCTTTGAAGAGTAACTTGGGAATATCCATCGTAACATTAAGAATTAGCAATTCCAACTACTCAGCCATAAAAAAGAACTAAATAATGCCATTTGTAGTGACATGGATGCAACTAGAGATTATCATACTAAGTGAAGTAAGTCAGAAAGAGAAAGACAAATACTATATGATATCACTTATAAGGGGAATCTAAAATATGACACAAGTGAACGTATCTGTGAAACAAACAGAATCACGGACATAAAGGACAGACTTGTGGGACTTCCCTGGTGGCACAGTAGTTAAGAATCTGCCTGCCAGTGCAGGGGACACGGATTTGTTCCCTGGTCTGGGAAGATTCCACATGCCACAGAGCAAATAAGCCCGTGAGCCACAACTACTGAGCCTTCATGCTGCAACTACTGCAGCCTGTGCACCTAGAGCCCATGCTCTGCAACAAGAGAAGCCACTGCAATGAGAAGCCTGCACACCACAACGAAGAGTAGCCCCCACTCGCTGTAACTAGAGAAAGCCCGCACACAGCAGTGAAGACCCAACACAGCTAGAAAAATAAATAAATAAAATAAAAATTTTTTAAAAAGCAGACTTGTGATTGCCAAGGGGGAGGGGGTTGGGGGAGGGATGGATTGGGAGGTTGGGGTTAGCAGATGTAAGCTTTTATATACAGAATGGATAAACAACAAGGTCCTACTGTATAGCACAGAGAACTATATTCAATATCCTATGATAAACCATAATGGAAAATAATATATTTTTTAAAAAGAATGTAAAAAAAAATTAGCAATTCCAATTTAATAATGTTGCCTGTAAGATACACAGATACATAGGGACGTGCATGTGAAGTTATGTGTTACAGCTCCATCTATAATACTGAAAATATGGACAACCTAAGTGGTCATCAACAAGGCATTAAAATAAATGATGAAATATTATGCACCTTTTGGTATATTTTTGGCAATATAGAAAGATCTTCAAATATATTTCTTAAAAATAATAACATATAACATGAATAATCTCATTTGTATTCAATGAATTTACACATATAATACACTTTTGTGTGCATAAAAATGTCTAGAAAGATTCATTTAAAGAGTTGTTTTCACAGTGTGGGGTAAAGTTAGTGCATATTTGAGATGGGAGAACTTTTAATTTTCATTTCATATCCTTCTGTACTATTTGCATTTTAAAATCATGAACATAGTTTTTTTTAAAAAATAATATTTAAAAAGTTGAAAACATATTTCTCTGTGAGGAAGTATAGCTGCAAAACGAGTCTCTTTAAAATTAAGACACAGATCCCTGAGCAGAAAACTATAGTAAAATGGAGTCAATACTTAAATAAAATATTTTTTTATCCTTTATGAACAACGAGAGTTTGTCCCAGGGGTATAATAGAGGTTTAATATTAGAGAACCTATTAACAAAATGTATTACCTCATTAGACCAAGGGAGAGGAATTACATAATCATCTTTTTGGATGCCAAAGGACATCTGGCAAAAAGCAAAAACTGATTAAAAAAGAAAAAACTCTTTATAAATTGTCAACTGTCATAATGGATAAACAGCAAGATCAAAAAACAACAGCCAGCATCATAATTGAAATTATGGAGACATTCCAATTATGCAGGACATTTTATACTTTTGAACTTTTAAATCATGTCCATGTCTGAGTTTTACTATATAT
>NW_020173951.1:140926-166456 GCF_003031525.2 Neophocaena asiaeorientalis asiaeorientalis
TGTGTTTTTCTATATATATATATATATATATATATATATATATACACAATACATATATATGTGTGTGTGTTTATATGTATGTTTATACATATTTATATATTTTTTATATTTATATATGCTTATATATTTATATAAATATATATTATATATATATATATATTTATGTTTCAGAATCTGTCTAGAAAATCCCTCTGAGTACTGAAAAAGACCCAACTCACTCAGCCCCAAATCAACAGGCCAAGGCACTGTTTTAAAACTTAGATGATACCACTGACATATTTGAGAACTCTTAAACTCTTTTTGTGTATTACCATATGCTATCTTAGTAACATGCTTTCCTTCAAAATCAACAAGAAATTAGCACTTTCTCTGTAATCAAGACTATGCCGGGTTTGAGATTCACAAAACAGAAAAAAAAATTAAGAAAAGGAAGTGGGGGACCAGAAAGTTCCTCGGAGGTGTCAAAATTCAAGGTGAGGCCGTGGATTGTAACCAGTGCCCACGTAAGGGGGATGCTTTAAGCAGATGAGCGAGCTGGAGAGAAGATGCTGATGGGAGTTGACAGCCTCCTCAGTGTTTACCTAAGTGTGGGGTATTGTGAAAGTGGCAGCCAGGAGCCAGAAAAGATGGGTGCTTCCCTGGAAAACACAGCAAGGCAAGAAGTTGCCTCCTGGAAAAACGGGTCCATCGGGCTCAGGGAGGTGGAGAGGTCGCTCAGGCAAGTGTGAAAATGTAGGGATATTTGTTCACAACGGGACACAGGCTCGAGAGATGGAAAGAAGATAAAAGATCGGGTTTCAGGGTACAAGTGGATTGAAAGGTGACTTTTCATTCAATAACTAAGAATCGTCTAAATGAGGAGCCTCATTGGAAATAAAAATCTTGACTTCCCCTCCCTCTGCCACAGTGATGTCACATCTGCCTGTGGACACTGGCTCTGTGTTAATTGTTAAGTAACAAATCCAAGACGTGGATTGAGGTTGGCTGGCTCCCGATCTGGCAGTCCTCACACCCCCTCCACCCCCACCGCCTCACTTGCCCATGGTTATCAGGCACTTCCTACATGAAAGACACTATGAAGACCATAACAGGAAGAACTAAGGCACAACCCCTGCTCCCCCAAAATACTCAGCAGGACTAAGAAGAGCTAAGAAACTTTAGAGCATTAGAACCACCTGGAAGGCTCATTAGAACATATAAAAAAAAAATGTGTATATATATATATATATATATATATTCAGTTATATATGTATATAAAACTGAGTCACTTTGCTGTCTAGCAGAAATTAACACAACATTGTAAATCAACTATACTTCAACAAAATTTAAAAAAAAATCAAAACACAGATTGCTGGGCCCCACCCAGAAGGTTTGATTCAGGAGGGCTGGAGTAGATCCTGAGACTCTGCATTTCTAACAAGTTCCCAGACAGCACTAAAGCTGCTGGTCCAAGGACCACACTTTGACAACAGTTGACTTATGAGAAATAGTTAACTATAGATGCCACGGGAACTGAGAGTATGGAGATACTCATTTGTGGACATTAAAACTGTACCATAAATAAACATTTGCTAAGTTCCCAAAGTTAAGACTTTTAGGTCTATGATGTTCTCTGAAAAATGCATGTGGTTAATGTACTTTTTGTAAAAGCAAGTTCCAAGAGTGGGGAGCATATACTATGCAAGCATTAGAAACCAGGGCCTGAGGATGTCATCTTTACAAGAGCAGATCCTGTGGTATGAGAGTCGTGACACAAGCGAATGGTCACTGCGTGTGCAGGCCAGGCTGGACCACATGAAACATCTCTCTTCCTCAAGCTTTCCTGGGGAATATAATAACCACAAGAACTACAGTTTTATAGCAGATCGAAGTTTACAAATACTTTTCCATCGTGTTTACTTGAGGGACCAATTGAGAAACATATGAATAAGTGTGCTATAAACTGTACAGTCTACTTAAATATTAGTTATCATCAAATTTGATCCCTACAGATTCCCAAGTGTGAGTACTGCTATATTGTACCCATGAATAAAGTGAGACTGTCGTCAGTAAACTTCCAAGTAACAGAGATACGATTAAAATTAAGGCTTCGAAATTTGGCCCCCAATTCTGTGCTGTAGTAGATAGAAGATGTACCAGAAATGTCAACTTTTGCACTTGCTCTATCCATGGTCACCAAGGAAGAGACAGCCCTGGTAAACGTGTTTTACACCATGTCATCTCTGCTCTCTCTTTTTCCCCCAAAACCTCCTGACAGGGCCCCCAGCATCACTAGGGGAAAACTCTCTGCCTCCTCTTCTTTCTGAGTCTGGGTTCTCTGCTTCTGGATACCCTCTCAATCCTCTCACCCCTATTAGACATGGAACCTTGAGTAAGTCTCTGTCCCTTTCAAAAAAAGAACTCCATTGATCAAGAGAGGAGATGGGAGCATTCTTCAATAATCCACCCTGTGTGTCCAACCACGGCCAGTGCCTAAATTTGGAAGCACTCTCTTCACTAGCGTTGCTTTGCAAAGCACGGTGGCTGCAGAGTGACCCTGGACCACCAGGTTCCTTAACACAAGGCCATTCCCCATCCTCTGGTGCCAACAAGGTCGGTCTGATGAGCAGTCATCACCTGTCCCAGGCTTCTACCTGGCCAAACTTGGCACATGTTCATCCCCTCATCATATGTCTTCTCCTGGAAGAATATCTAGCACAATCTCCCAGCCTGGTAGAGGGAACGAAAAAATAGCCAGTGACTCAAAAAATACACACTCTGGTTCCTAATATTTTAAATGACTAGTTTCATGATTTGGGGTCATTACCTTTTTTAAAAAAATGACGCCCAGAATACCTTTAAGGTGAAAAGCATGTTTAAATCATAGATATTTCCTTGTCGATGCCAGTGCATTGGAAGTGACTCCCTGGAGTACTGTCTTGAGAAGGATGACAAGCCTGTGTTCATCACAGGTGTCATAACTGGTTAATAACTGTCACCGCATGGGAAGGGGAAGTGACCATCTGAATGCTGCATCTTTGCCTTCCCCTATTCCATTTCTTAGTTCTATGATTCTGTGTTATTACCCTTAATGTGAATGTATCAAGCATATATTTACCTCTGAGATGTTAGCTCTATTTCTCCTGAAGGGTCATCTTTCTGGTTTTTTCCTGCTGCTTGGTGTTGGGCTCCATTTTTCCTCAGGTCAACATCACAATACACTAGCTCCCAATGCACAGCAAATGTGTAATAATATAGTGTCTGCTAAACAATTCATAAAAAGTGGCAATAGTAACACAAACCACATCCCTGCTTCCTTAGAAAAACCAGCATGGGGCAAACAAATTCAAAATCCCAGTAGGAGGGATACAGCCCTGTGACCACAACTCTGGGATCCAGATTAAGTGGCTCTAAGAAGAGAACTTTGATGAAAACCACCTTGGTTTTCCTTATTTCTTTTCTTCTGGAGCCTCTTCAAGTGTGGTGTCAAATTAGCCCAATGCACCGTGGCCTTTTTTCCGTAGAAACTGTATCAGCATAAAATTACACAGCGGAGAAAATCATTAGGTCTAAACACTCTTCCAAAGAGCATTAGAAACACAGCACTATTTACCTTGTGCTGCCGGCATCAGTGGGCCGCCTCCAACCTGAGCCTCAGTTTCCTCATCTGTCACAGAGGGTTATGACAGATGATTTTTCAGGTCCTTTCCAGCTGTGACATCTTATGAAACCTATGACCTCCTCTGTGACAACCACTACGTGGAATTGGGAAATTGAATGTAGTCTTTAAAAAGGAACTGGCCTGTGTAGCTAAAATTAAACATTCTAATTGTTCTCTGCCACTGAGAATCTCATTTTAAAAAAAAATTCAATTGGTTAAATATTGGCTAGCTTCACTATGGAGAACAGTACGGAGGTTCCTTAAAAAACTAAAAATAGAGGCACCATATGATCTGGTAATCCCACTCCTGAGCATATATCCAGAGAAAAGTCTAATTTGAAAAGATGCATGTACCCCAATGTTCATTGCAGCACTATTTACAATAGCCAGGACATGGAAGCAACCTAAATGTCCATCAACAGATGAATGGATAAAGCAGATGTGGTACATATATACAATGGAATACTACTCAGCCATAAAAAAGAATGAAATAATGCCATTTGCAGCAACAAGGATGGATCTAGAGATTATCATACTAAGTGGAATAAATCAGACAGAGAAAGATAAATACCATATGATATCACTTACATGTGGAATCTAAAAAAAAATGATACAGATGAACTTATTTACATGGCAGAAACAGACTCACAGACATAGAAAACAAACTTATAGTTACCAAAGGGGAAAGGGGAAGAGGGATAAATTGGGAGATTGGGATTAGCAGATACACACTACTATATATAAAATAGATAAACAACAGGGACCTACTGTATAGCACAGGGAACTTTACTCAATAATCTGAAATAACCTAAATGGGAAAAGAATTTGAAAAAGAATGAATACATGTATATGTATAACTGAATCACTTTGCTGTTCACCGGAAACTAACACAACATTGTAAATCAACTATACTCCAATATAAAATAAAAATTAAAAAAAACTAATATATACATACATATATATATATATGTATATATATGTATACCTTCAACTCAGTTGGTACCCACCCCTAGTTCTCAACCTGGGGGTGGAAATAGCAGCAGGGGAAATTTGGCAAGATCTGGAAACGTTTTGATTGTCAAAACTGGGCCAGAGAAGACATGCCACTAGCATCCAGTGAGTCATGTCCACGATGTGCTGAATATACTGTCATGCTCAGGACAGCTCCCCAGCAAAGAAGATGGGTCAATGTCAATAGCGCTGAGGTCAGGGAACTCTGCACCACTCCACCACATCCCAACGAAGTTCACAAAGATGATGAGGGTGAGAACAAGATCTTAAATCTGATATAAAAACATGTTTCAGTTGTTTCAATGGACACAAATCAAGGTAATGTGTGGCTTATGTCAATGCTACCAGGCCAAATGAGGCACTACAACATAGCTAAAATATTCCAGGTTTCCAATATTCCCAAGTGATGAAAAAAGATTCATGCTTGGCAATATCTGAGCCAATGAGCGCTACTTGAAGCAATGCATTTTCCTATAGTAACATGCTTTGCTTGTATGAATTTCAATCTCTCATAATTTTATTTTTAACTTTTTTCAAGAAAAGCTGCAAGGTTCTCTTTAATTATCACTAAATGTGATAAATGAAACAGTTTTCTATTTCCCAGCCTCATTCAGCTAAAATACAAGAATGAAAAAACTTGCCAAAGGAATGTGCCTTCTCTTTCGGAGGGGAACCAGAAGCACCCTCCTATATCCAGTGCTGAGACTGCCAAAGTAGAAGCTAGAAGAAAAACATATTTTTGCAGCTCTGCGAAATTTTATTTTTGCATGTTAACTATCTTTAGAGGATTAGAAAGATTCCCACAGTAAAGCCTTAAAGCCACTACCTGCTTTCCTGCCTGATCAAAGAGGAAAGAAATAATATTTTCTTGTGCTAAACCCTTGAGGTTGGAACATGATTGTTACAGTAGCATAACCTAGCCTGTCCCGACTAACACACTCAGAAATCAGAACCATCTCTCTGGAACAGGCCTACAAGTGTGAGGCCCACGTTGCCTTGGGAGGATGAGAATATCTAAGACCTCAAATAATCTAACTCTTAATCACAAATATGTAAATCCCAGATGCTGCCCTTTCTATACCCCCCATGCCTCTTTGCTGTATATTAATCAGGGTCTGAGACCCCCCCAAATCAGTGTCTCCACTGGCACAAACTTTAGTCCCAGTTACTACGCATCTCAAAAAGTACATTTCTCTACTAAGTGATAGAGAATCTGCGTTTGAGTGGTTTCCTGCTCCCCACTTGAATTCATCCCAAAATACAGACTTTCCTCTACAAATTTTGCCTTTGTTTGACAAAGACTCTAATGCCAAGTATCCCTACCTGATAACAGTCAGAGACCATCTCTATTTTATATTCTTGGGATACTTTATATGCAGGGTTTTCTCAGGCATAATTAGGGAATTTGATGAATGATTTGACCTCATCTTTGCTCATGTATCACTTTATGTTTCAAGTACTGTCTTGATGGCAGGCTTTCTGTGGTCCTGGGGCCCATCACAAAACCTTCACAGGAGAGCTGAGTCATTCATCCAAACTTCTCCATCTGAATCTCAATTATCCAAATAAAGCACCCCACTCCGTTGCCAACTGCCCAACTAAACCAAGTTGCCCATTTTCTTTTAGCAGCGGAAACCTGATTTTTGAATTCTCAAACTTTCGACAAGTCATTCCTCAAAAGTAAGCTCTTCCATTGCTCTTAAAATAGTATGAGATTTTTTTTTTTCCATAAAACACTGTGAGGGGCTTCCCTTGTGGTGCAGTGGTTAAGAATCCGCCTGTGGGTTAAGAATTCCACATGCCGCGGAGCAACTAAGCCCGTGCGTCACAGCTACCGGGCCTGCACTCCAGAGCCCACGAGCCACAACTCTGGAAGCCTGGGTGCCTAGAGCCTGCGCACCGCAACGAAGAGTAGCCCCCGCTCACTGCAACTAGAGAAAGCCTGCACACAGCAACAAAGACCCAATGCAGCCAAAAATAAATAAATTAAATAAATAAAAAATTTTTAAATGTTAAAAACAAAAACACTGTGAATAGTTTTACACTTTGCTGTGGAAAACCCTCCAAAGTCTAGTATTAAGTCCTAAACTGGAGGAATTAGAATGCAACAGATATTTTTTTGGCTGAAAGAGCAGACAGCTCCTTGCAAGGAAGATACAAGGCATCTAACCACAGCAGATGGCAAGAAGGAATAGGTCATGGTATCTGAAACCCCTCTCTGTTTTCAGACTGTCTCTCTAAAAACAGCACGGATGGAGTGAAGTAAGTCAAAAAGAGAAAAACGAATATCGTATATTAACACGTATATGTGGAATCTAGAAAAATGGTACAGATGAACTGGCTTGCAAGGCAGAAATAGAGAAACAGATGTAGAGAACAAACGTATGTACACCAAGGGGGGAAAGCCGCAGGGGGATGGTGGGGTGTGATGAATTGGGAGATTGGGATTGAAATGTATACACTAATATGTATAAAGTAGATAACTAATAAGAATCTGCTGCATAAAAATAATAAATAAAATTAAATTTTAAAAAATGGGCGACAGAATGTATAGTAATCACCCATTTACCTGTGACAGAAGATAGTAGTTTATTTGTTTACAAGTCTGTTTTTCCTGGACTCCAGTGCGAGCTCTTGAGGGCAGGGAATGTGTCCCATTTATCACCTCAAGGCCTAGAACAGCACATGATACCCAGAAGGTATTTGATTGAATAACTACATGAATGAACATTAGTTTTTCAACCTGATTTATCTGGCCTAGATACACTGTTTTGCTCTGCCACTTAGACTGATTTTGCATTATGGAACTATCACTAGAAATCTCCAACAACTTCAGAAAATTTTTTCCTTCCCCAAGGAGAGCCCCCCATGACTGTATCCATTTTGTTAATGGTGGTCTTTGGAAGATGCTGGCCGTTGCTTTCTATGCCCTTGTAAGACTGAACAAGAAGAAGTGGCAGATGTTAGGGTTGCACGTGAAGAGGACTTACCTGTCACAGTGTCAAAATATTGAAATGGGGTGGCCAAAGAACATTCCAGAGTCTCCAGAACCTTCTCTTCTGGCGAGACCAAATGAAAAGTCCCCATCCTTTCTTTATCTCATGATCTCTCAAAGGCCCTCTGGCTCTATAATAATATTCAAGGGATAACAGTAGGAAAAGAGCATGACCACACTTACTTGGCTATAAAACAAAACTAAAAATACCAAACTACTCATAGAAAAATAAAAATAAAGGAGACTGTAAAGCACTTTGCAAGCATAAAGGATTCTAGCAATGCTGAATAATAACTGTAATGCCTTCCAACAGAGCCATTGCCTTTGACAGGATTATCTTGAAATAGCAAGTAGGGGTCTATTCGGCCTAACAGAATTAACAGCTGTTATCAGTGCCCTGGAAATCCATAAAGTCTGGATTTCATAACACAAGGCTGTTCTCTCTCTCTCTCTGTCTCCCTCCATCCCTCATTCCTTCCCTCTCTCCATTTCTTTTCTCTCTCCCTCCCTCTTTGTTTTGTAGTCTTATTTCTAGGAATATATGATGACAACAATTTACCTACAGTCAAGAAAATAGTACCCAATTACCTTAAGACACAGAGAAAAACCTCACAAAGTTCTTTATAATTTTAAGGAGCAGAAAGCTTTTTAAAGCAAGCTTCAGTAATTGAAAACCAAATGACTTCCCAGTATTCTTGTTTAAGGAATCAGGGAGACTAACTGCAGTCATGACCTAATTCATGGCCATGCTGTGTCTTCTCCCACTGCAATGTGACTGGGCAGCTCCTCCCGTCAAGAAGGGAGTGTATTTCCTCACTCTTTTTAGCTGGACTGGCCGAGGATTTGCTCTGTCCAGTAGAATATGGCAGGAGAGAGGTATGTCCATCCTAGGCTTAGGCCTCAGGCCCTTTGTGTATTTGACTCTCCAGCTCAGACTTCCACCGCTGTCACACAGTGAGACCACATGGGAAGATCCACATTGTCCTGGCCAAGGGCAGTATCAATGACCAGTCAGTCGCCAACCAGCTCCTCGAATATGGGACAGGGCCCAGCCAATGTCCACAGAGCTGCTGACCCAACATGGAACTCACCTCATTCACATGAGTTAGTTCAGCTGAGACCAGAAGAACCATCCAACTAAACCAAAGACCTGTATGCAATAATAAATATTTATGGTTTCATGCCCCTAAGTTGTGGAGCATTTGTTATGCAGGCATAGCTAACTGATATAGGCCTCATCTTCATCTCCTCACCATGTGATCATTGGTCTACCTGACATATATTAACCTCAGTGGAGTTGACACACACCAAGACTCTGGACATATATTTTGTACCTGCTACATTATGATAGGTGATTGACATTTGGAACATCACCTGTGGTGCCTAAATGGTGTCCCTACATTTAGAGGGATGTTTATGATGATCACAATCCCTAATTACATGGAACCCCTCTACTATTATTTATAGTAAAGCAGCCATGCCCAAGCCTGGGCAAAACTGTGAAGTATGCAAATTGTCAACACCATCTCATCTGTGATGAAGTCCTCTTCCCTTCACAGCTATTGCCCTACTTCAAGACTTTATCAGACAATCTCTGTTACTTATGGTATGAAAAAGAGTGAAAATCTCTATCAAGACCAGAGATTTTAAATAGAGACTATTGTCCCTATAAGAGCAATAGAAAAACTTAGAAAATCCTTGAAATTGTGTGCAAATAATTGTATGCATGTTCATATATGTTTTGTTTGTTTGTTTGTTTTACTGGAAAAATTGTCCAGTATCTCCTGTTAGTAAGAGATAGAATTTCTAGGCAGAAATTCGTCAAGGATATAGAATATTTAAACAACACAATCAACCAGTAGGATCAATAGAACACTCCATCCAACAATATTAGAATATACATTCTTTTTCAAGTGCACATAGAACATTCACTAAGATAAACTGTATTGGGGTCATACACAACCTCAAAAAATTTTAAAGAGTTGAAATTATGTAGAGTGTGTTCTCTGAACATAATATAATCAAACTAGAAATCAATACGGAAAGACAACACAAAAATCTCTAAAAACATGAAAATAAACAATACACTTCTGAATAATCCATAGGTCAAAGAAAAAGTCTCAAAAATTGAAAAGAAATACATGAAACTGAATAAAAACAAGACAAACATACATTTTATGGGGTTCAAGTAATGCAGTGCTAGAGGGACATTTATAGCACTAAATGCTTACAATAGAAAAAAAGAAAAATCTTAAATCAATAAATTAAGTTTCTACCTCAAAAAATTTTAAAAAGTAATATGAAATAAGTCCAAAGCAAGAAGAAGGAAGGGAATTATGAAGGTAAGAACAGAATTCAGTGAAACAAAAGAGAAAAACAATAAAGAAAATCAACAACAAAAAAAGCTGGTTCTTCAGAAAAGATAATAAAACTGATAAAACTTTACTAAGAATAACAAAGTTTTTGTTTGTTTGTTTGTTTGTTTTAAATAGAGAGAGATAAGGCACAAATCACTAATATCAAGAATGAATTAGAGAATATAACTATAGCTACTGCAGCATTAAAAAGATAATAAAGGAATATTATGAATGACTTTATGCTCATAAATTTGACAATTAGAAGAAATGAGTCAATTGCTCAAAAACCACAAATGACAAAAATTCAACCAATAATCAGCAGACAATCTGAATCAGTCTATAACCATGAAAGAAAAGGAATTTGTAGTTTAAAAGTTCCTAAATAAGAAATCTTCATGGCCAGAGGGTTTCCCTTAAGAATTTTACCAAACATTTAAAGAAGAATTAACAACAATTTTACATAATCTGTTTCAGAAAAGAGAGAAGGAAACACTTTCCAACTCATTTTCTGAGGCCAGTATTTCCCTGATACCAAAGGCAGACAAAGACAGTTCAAGAGAGAAAGAGAGAAAGCACATGGGTACAGGAGAGAGGGAGAAAGAGACATGGGGGTGGAGCCCCCTGGGGTCAGGCCAGGTCCCAGGCACAGCAAGGAGGGCCCTTTTCCTCCCCAGGAGCTTTCTTCCCCTTTATCTGCCACAATGTAGAAGTGGGCGAGGAACGAAGGATCAGAGAAGGGGCCTCCACTCCTGCTCAAGTGGAGGATAAGAGGATAAGAAAGACATAGCTTGGGCTGGGAGGGATAGGGGTGATGTCTCCACCTCCCTGTGCTTTCCTGCTGCACCTCACCCCCCACCAGAGATTAATTTGTGTTCAGTGCATATTCATTACATTTTTGTCTCCTTAGTAATTTTTCCTTTGGAGAAATGCCCCCCTAAACCTGGTGGGCCTACCCATCGCAGGATCCTGACTCCCCAGGCAAGAGCATGAGCACATGACCCAGGTGGGCCAGACTATGCTGCCCTCTAGGTGGAGGCGTTGACCTGGGGTTGAGCACATGACCCAAATAAGACTGCCTTTTTCATTCTGAGATAGGAAGGAGACACCAAAGTGTCCAGAAGCCTGGAGTACACAGGAGCCGTCTGTGCTGCCTCATGAGAAGAACGACCCTTAAAGTGAAGTCTTCATAGCAGACAGGAAAGTCCCAAGATGGAGATGGTCAAAGCCCCTATGGCAGTTGGTACCTCTCAATGCAACTGTACCTGAAGCAGCTGCCTCTGGGTTTTCCCAACGATCGAGGCCAATAAATTCCCTTGTTGCTTAAGCCAGTTTGATGTAGATTTCTGTTACTGGAAATCAGGCATCTTCTAATATATGATGTTACTCAGATCCAGCTGAAGTAACCTCATCCTTTGAGATTTAAATAAAATGTATTTGTGTCCCCTTCCCTTTATTCTACAGTAATTCATTTGCCTTTCCCAAGATGTCTGCAAGTTTGCCAGGATTTACAGTTTCCTACCTGTATTTAGCTCTGGGACCTTACTTTGTGTCAAGTGAAGTCTGATGCTCCCATGTAGATGCCTTTCTCTGCACACTACACTGATTCAGCCATGGAATTTATCCCCTTTACTTTGACATTGCCAAAAACTACTCACAAGGGGTGTCTGTGTGTGTGTGTGTGTGTGTGTGTGTGTGTGTGTGTGTGTGTTTACAGCACAGAGAGACATATAGCCTGAGTTGACTGAGTGTTAGACATACCTTCTCTGTAAAACCATGTAGAGTCTCCACCAGGAGTGGAATCTCCCACAGGTCACTTATCTCAACCATCTCTGGTCTCCTACTGTTTGCTTGGTAATCTTCCTCTTCCTCTAGACTCTACACCTTTTCTGGCTTTCTTATTTTCCTGATCTCTCAGACTTGGATTCCTTCGCCCAGAAAGCCAACCCCCTCATCCTATTATACTGAACAAGTTACCCTCACAGGCCTCCCTGTGCCAATCCCAAAACTCATCAACATCCTCAGTTAAACTAAAGGGCCATTTGTTCAGATCCTCATCTTCAGAAACCCAGAATTTACAACTGCAGGCTCGCCTGCTTCTGTCCTCAATATGTCGTTGTGAAGGGAAGAAGCCGTATACGAATTTATTTTTCATGATAAGAATTGTGCTGAACAATTAGTTGGGTTTCAAATAACAATGTCCTCTCCTGGCCACGCGTGTTTTGATTGACAGATCATGATGAGCACCTCTATTCTCCACTCAGCTATGGAGACAGCATCATCACAGGCACAGCCACTATGTAGCAAGATGGAAGAAATCCTAAGCAAAAATCCCCCTTAGTTGAAATGACCTGAAGTTAGTAAGGTATTCGCCCTAGTCTGGGGTTGGAGAGGGGTCGGGGTAGACAGCCTGCAGAAATGGCAAATCACAAGGTTTCTCTCTAGGGCAGGGCTTCTCAACCTTGGCATTATTGACATATTGGACTAGATCCTTCTTTGTTGTAGGGGTCTCTCTTGTGCATTGTAGGGTATTTGGTCTCTCTCCACTAGATACCAGTAGCATACTGACCCCTCTTTTCCCTATCGGGGAAAAACTTCTCCAGATGAGTATTACGCTAAGTGAAATATGTCATACAGAGAAAGACAAATATTGTATGATAGCACTTGTACATGGAATCTAAAAAATACAATGAACTAGTAAACATAGTGAATATAACAAAAAAGAAGCAGACTCACAGATATAAAGAACACACTAGTGGTTACCAGAGGAGGCAGGGGGAGGCAAAACTGGGATGGGTGATTAAGAGTTACAAACTATGAGGTTCAAAATAAGCTACCAGAATATATTGTACAACACGAGAAATATGACCAATATTGTATAATAACCATAAATGGAGTATAACTTTTAAAAATTGTTAATCACTGTATTGTACACCTATAACTTATATAACATTATAGAGCAACTATACTTATAAATAAATAAGTAAATAAATTAATTTTAAAAAAATGTCCCCAGACATCACCAATATCCCAAGGGGGACAAAATTTATGCTGGTTGAGAATCTCTGCTCTAGGGGGTCACTCTGTAGAAATATACAACAGAAAAGAAATGGGCATTGACTATAACATTATAAAATGTCTACATATAACCTAGTCTATGAACCCATTGAGTAAAACTAATTGCCTTGATTGTGTAGTTTTAATTGATACCCCCAAAATCCAATTTAACTATTAAGGCAAACGCAGAATGCTTATTCACTATACTAATTTGTTTTAAAAATAAGCCAGTCTGGCACACACCTCTGGTAATGATACATGCTTCAGAAACATGCTGGGACAATTAGCACTTAGAAAGTGCTTTAAAGATAAGACCATATTAAAATCATTAGTGTAGCTTTTAAAACATATATTGTTTTAAAAATGGATTTTGCTAAGAGGTATTCTGAGTTTCTAAACCAAACCTCTACTCATTTCTCCCTAATTACTTGTTAGTGGATTTTACAGATGTAGGGCTGGCTGTAGTGCTATGTTTATTGGTCCCTGACATTTAACAGACATAAAATTTTTGTTGACAGAAGGTGACCTATTATATTACATTGTCATAACTGGTTCAGATTCTTCCCCAAGCCATTGCTGGACCTTAACTGAAGGGCATAAGGAAAAGGAAAGAAAGAAGAGATTGGGTATAGCCTAAGCCAGAGGACAAAATTCCAGGGCCTAAGAGGCTTGAATCCAGAATCCATGTAGCCCTCTATACTTGAGATCAGGTGGGGTGGCAGGGCTATGATTCTGGGAAGTTTGTACAATTAAGAGAAGGTCTCCAGGTGTGAAATGAGAATACCATAGGAGCAGATGCAAAGTGCAGAAATTATAGTAAAGGATAGGTTTGGTGGGCATCTTTTCAAGCTCACCAGAAATAGGGGTCAGAAAAGGCAGACAAACTCCTATCCTGCTGTTGAGAATAAAGTTTCTGGTACATCCTAAGAGGTCAGGCCCAGTTCAGAAACTAGGAAGAACTAAGGCTTCTGGATGTGCAGAGCCTACTGGAGATGGCAGCCTTATATACTCATTAAGACAGATAACCAACAAGGACCTTCTGTATAGCACAGAAGGTCCCGCTACTCAATATTCTGTGATAACCTATATGAGAAAAGAATCTAAAAAAGAATGAACATATGTATATGGATAACTGAATCACTGTACTGTACACCTGAAACTAACCCAACATTGTAAATCAACTATACTCCAATAATATTTTTAAAAAATAAAAAAATTTAAAAAGATATTCTTGCACCCCATGGGTCCATGGGATAGTGCTTAGTAATTAGAAATAGGACTCTGGAGACTGACTTGTCCAAGAAGATCCTGACACCCACCAAAAGAGAAACAAGAGAATATGAGGAACACTCCTAACTACAAATTAGAAACCTTTCTTTAGAGACAAGTTCCTTCATTCAGAGATGGAGAGATGGCATTGCAAGAGCTAAGGAGGAAGGGAAAGAGTATGTAACTGTCAGGGTAGAAAAACAAAATCACCCCAAATATTTAAAATCAAGAGACAGAGCTACTGGGGGCAAGAGTAAGGGACAAACAAGGGATGTTGAGGCATCTGGCATTAACGTTAAGAAGCCAAGGCAGTAGCAGAGACAATCAGCATCATGGGAGCCCCGGCACAGGGCTTTCTGGATACACGTGGGACCACACAGAGACCCAGCTCTTGTCAGAGGTGGGCCTGCAAAGCAGGGAGGGAATGTGGAAGAAACAGCCTGACCTCACTCTGCTCTGATCTCTGATGGCTCCATTGGCTACACCCTAATGGAAGCCACCTGGTGAGGGAGCCTGGCTGTGTGGTCCAGAGGAACCACCCTTCTGTGTCAGAGTGGGTCTAGGTGGGAGGCAAATGGGGAATAACTAGCACAGGAATAGACATTTACTGAATGCCTACTATGCAGACACCAGACTAGGAATTTTATCTAATTAAAGCCATATGTAGAATTGGTGGAGGATTTGAGAAAACCTTTCCCCAAATATTTTCACTATCAACGTGAAATGTCCAGCATTCAATAAGATTTGGCTTTATTTTTGTGCCCTGAGTCTTCTGGAAGAATAACATTTTATACAGGTAAGAAACAGTTTGGCAAAGGTTTTCCAAGTAGTTATAACCCTTGAGTTATTTCATAATCCTTGTATGGATGTCACCTAATCACAATTATTTACTGGCAGTGTGTGGATTAGATCAAGAATCTCCTGCGAGTTTGGCTGAAGTGATGCTTAAATGAAGGAAGAAATTATGGAGAAGATTGTGGTAATGAATGATGGTGACTGGATGTTGGGCTGTCAAGTAAAAGAAAATTTGCATTCCTTCCTTACAGCTGTGGGGCTCAGAACAAAGGTTGGAAGTGAATGGCCCACAGGCCAAATCCAGCTGTAGATGTGTGGTTTCCCTCTCAGAGTGTTGACCCACAGAATATTTTCAAGGTTTTGAATTGGTTGCCGATTTAAAAGTCAGACCATGCCACAGAGACACATTGTTAAGGCCACATTCTGGTTTATTTGAAAAAAAAAACCATAGGAATATTTGGCCCACATTTGGCTTAAAAAGACAATAAATGAGTGCTGAAACGTGTCATACTCTTCAGTTTACCATAGTCCCTACCATTCTCTATTGTCCTCACTACATTGTGGCCACATACCAGCTGCCACTTGAACTTCTTAATTTTAACACCTGGATTGCTTAACTCATGTGTACCATCTGCCATGTCTCTGTAGGAATTTGGATTTGGATTTCTTGAGTTAGAAGGATAATCCCTGGGTAAGCTCACAGAGAGAGAGATTTTCACCTGATAATAAGCATGAGCTTCCCAGAGATGCACTGATTGCCATGGATGATAACAAGGTCACTGACACGGAGGATTTCCAAGGGAAGCTGGATCACAATTTGGCAGAAACTCTACAGAGAGAATTTAAGCTTTGGATGATAATCCTTAAAATCCCTTCCCTGAGATTTTACTGGAGTTTAGACTGTGATCTTTTAGAGCCATAGACTGTTCCTCACCTCTTAATCTAGCACACAAACTAGAACATAGCTGAAGCTAATAAACATATGTTACATCAGATAATACTTTGATTCATTAACTATTCCTTACTTTAAGGCTATGATGGCTGAAACAACTTATTTTTTTAATCTGGGGAAAATGCTATATCAAGTTATTATTGTTCATCAATAAATTAATAATCTTACCTAAGAATGATCCAGCAGTCATGAGACTCAAAACAAGTAAAGTTTAAAAAGGCATGAAAAAGTAAATTGTAAAAAGATCAGAGAAGTTCCTAAATAATGTTTATATTCTTTAAAATTTTAAAAAGGAGTAACTAACACCACAATTAGTCACTTGTAGGAAAAAAAGAGGTAAAGACTATGCTGGACTCAGCAAAAAACAATAGGGAGAGAATTTAACTAATAACGCAAAAACTCTAGAGTGTGACCACCTCTGAGTGTCTGATTAAAGACAGCGGCTTATAAAATATTTAACTTAGTTTAGCAGTTATATATTTTGTGCCTATTATATACATGCCATTCCTAAAAAGGAATAAAAAATTGAAAGTCTTTATGAAGAGCTCAAGACCCTTTTCTGTCCGTCCCTAAGAGGGGATACTGACATGGGACACAGGTCAAGATCACTATTTGGCTTCGTGGATAGAGCATGAAACTTTGTTGTAATCATAGAAGCTACAGTGTTATAAGCCAAAAAGTTTAAAACTGTAGGATCCACATAGCCTAGACTCTTTGGATTTCCTGTATTTTTAGAATTTCCCTTTTCTGAAAGTTTTCCCATGCCCCTGGGTCCTTGAGCATCTTTGGGATATTTATCTTTGAGTTTGTTCTTTCCCTCCTTTTCCTGCCCTAGGATCCACAAGATATCAAGGGCCAAGGTAAGCTTGTGGCCAATGGGGAAAGAGGCCAAGATGGTAACTTGACTTGCTTTTGATCTAGACCACAAAGCAAAGGGAATTTTTGAGACCCAACCATAGGCCAGCTCACCCAACCTAGAGTTTCCAAATTACAGTTTGAAGTTAACATATTAGGACAATAAACCATCTGCTCGTTTCTTCTCCTGTGCCACTCTAACTCCATCCCCACAGAGCATTAGCCTGTTTTTAATTCCTTTAATGTTTTCTCACAATACTTAGAATAAAATCCAAATGCTCTCCCAAAGTCTACAAGGCCCAGTATGATCTGATTCCCACCTTGTACTTCAATCTCATTTCATACAACTTTTATTTACAATACTCCATCCCACTGGCCTTTCATCTCTCCTTTAAACATACCAAGCTCATTCGTGGCTCATGGCCTTTCATATGCTGGTCCTCAGTTTAGAACTCTTTCCCCCAGTCGTCTGCCAGGCTACCTTTTTCTCATTCTTCTGATCTCATATTAAATTTCACTGACTCAGAGGAACTCGCCCTAACTACATACATCTCATACCCACAACTCTCTTGAACATCACTTTGTTTTCTTTTTTTGGTACAAATCACAACCTACGTTAATTTATTTCTTGTCTTTGTCTCTCTTCTAGAATATAAGCTCTATGAAAGCCTGAACTGAGTGTGGCTCCAATGCCTGACACAGTGCCTGGCCAAGAAAAGGTTCTCAAATGTGGGAGTGATTGTAACAGCATGCATTGCCAGGAATGTCCACCTCAACACTTCCCATATAGATGCATGGCAGGATTTGAGAGTTCAGGAGCTAACAAAGAATGGTCTACCTCATCACAACCACCCAGTACAGGTATAAGTGAAAACCCCAGAGAGTAATGTAGGAGTTTAAGGGAAAAGAAGATGGTATTGGTTGAAGTGAATTAAGCAACACTCTATAGAAAAGTAGCATTTCTTATCTATCTTTAAAACGTGCATTGGATTCCAATAAGTAAAAAAAAATAGAGAGAAGATGATATGAAGAGGAATAATACAAACAAAAGATTACATTGAAAGACATGTTTAGAGATAAATATTACCCCAGTGGAGTGAGAGGGTTCATAAGCAAAGAGTGAGAGAGAAAAGTGAGAAAGCCAGTCAGGGCTGTCCTGGGAATCCAGAATGGCAGGATAGAGTTTGACCACATCTCATTATATACTGGGCATCCAGAAAAATCCCAAATTTGTGTTGCAATGATGTTTAAGATGGATTGTAGTGGAGAGAGACTGGAAATCAGTTAAGAGGCCTTAACAATCAGTTGAATGGCAGCATTGGGTGCCTAAGATCCAGTTTCGTCAGTAGAAGATGAAATAAAGATACCAATGTCAGAGAGACATCCTGGAGGCTGAATCTTGTGGATGTCTGAGATGATAAATAAAGAGAGAGGTTTTAGTGAAGCAAATAATGTGGCTCATATTCAAAGAGAAGAAAAATAAGGATAAACTGGGTTGGGAAGATGAAGCACTGAGTCCTGCTATGGGCAAGTGGTTTGAGTTTGCAGAATAACATCTAGATAAAGATGCCCTACAGTCAACTGGAAATGAAGATTCAATGGGGGGAGGGGTTGGTTGGACTGTGAAATCATCTCCTCTAGAGATAACAACTTAAAGTGTGCAGAAGAGTTCACTGATAGAAAAATACAGAGGTGAAGGAACAAAAAGAAAAGGCAGAAGAACCTCAAGGAACATCTACATTTGGGGGCAGCTGGAGGAAGAGGGAAGCAAAGAAGGTTTCATCAGGAAGTTCCAAAATAGACTGAACACGTGCTCTGTGTGTCAGAAGTTCAAGTTCCTGACAGTAGTATCAATTAATGCATCTATTTATCTTCCATGATTCTTCCTTCAGGATTGCAAATATCTTATTAATGTCACCCACAACATCCATTTATCATGGCTGTTTATTATTCATCTCCAAGTGACAGCATACCTGGCACTTGTTAAAACACTTAGGAAGAGATTTCCTGCTGTAACAGATGTCAGGAAAAAGGAGTGAAGGTGTACACTTCCACCTTAAAATAAAATCAGGATTTAGGATCTGGGTTTTAAAGATACAAAATTCCTTTGTTTGTGTGAATTCTTTCCCCATCCAAAGAATATGGGGAGAGAAATTTCACTGGTGTTTGTTTACGGTGAGAATAATTTTCTACGTGAATTATGAAAATTCTGTTAATTTTTCATTGAGGCTTGTATACCTCTCTGCACTTCAGTCTTTATATGAGATCTACAACTGATAAGCAGTCAGAGTTGCCTAAAGAAATTGGTACCAAGGAGTAGAAGACAGACATGGTTGAATATGCAAGATTCACAATGATAATTTCAATTTTTATAACCCCAGGATTTGTCTTTCTAGAAGTTACTATTTTTTTAACTTAATCTTCAGCTTGATTAATAGCCTCAAAGTTCAAGGCCCCAAAGGCTAGCCCTACCTGGCCAACAAACCTACTTTATGTTCCCTAACCCAGTGGTCCTCAGAGTGTGGTCTCTACCTTAGACCAATGATAAAAATTCCAAGGATTAGCCCAGTGCCCAGAGGACAAAATCTCCATTCTAAACCTCATCAGCACATTCCTTTTACAAATGAGAAGACTGATCTTTCTACTGTATTTCATAGCTATGTCCACTTGCAACCTTTCTTATGTTTGTTAAGAAAAGAACTCCAAAATGGTGATCAATAAAACATATAAGGCGAATAACTGAGAAAGGAGCATGATTACAATTTGAGTTGATAATCCAAGAGGGCCTGGTATAGAAAATAAATTTTTAAAATTAATATTAGTTAAAAATGTGGGATGGGTAATAATATTAGTACTCTCCTATTAGAAAATGATAATAAAACTTATGATCTTAAAATATATGTTTCAGCATTTCCATAACAGTGGCCAAAAATAGCATTACTTTATCTACCACCGCACTCATGGGGATAAAACTGATGCAACTCTAGTGCTATTCTCTATTAATAGGAATCAGGGCTTCTCAGGGACTAAAAGCTTAGCTAATAGTAGAAAGAAATTAATATGGGTATGAAACATCTCATTACCTTTAAGAAACAGACTTTCAAAAATGCCTCAGGAAGACAAAAGAGGCAGCTTAATGGAGTGTACACATTGCAATCATTTGAGCAACATGAATAATTATAGTTCACTGGGACAACATGACTATGAAATGCCTTGATGCATAATAGTACTCAATGATGAAAAAGTGTAAGGTACACAAAAAGTTCATTGGAAAACAAAAATAAGAGCATATTTTTTAAAAATATTTTTAATAAGTAGGTTAGAGAATTTATATAGAGATAGATATAGAAATATAGATATGATATAGATGTTCTGTTTCTTTGATTTTTCTTCTAAGTAAATAGAAAAGAACAGATAAAGTTAATTTTAAGTCAAATAACTCAAGGAAATTTAGAGATTTTTCTTGGTTAACCAGAGGAGTGATCACTTCCTATGGCCACACTTAACAGTCAATAGGAAGTCTAGCTGTGTATTAGAGGCTGATGTATGAGGCAGCACCCAAAGAAGAGGGTCTGCTGCCTAGACTCCCCCTTTCACTCCTTCAATGAGGAAACCACTGGGTGTTTTTATTCCAAAAATACCGAGAAACCAAGGCATCATGAAGTAAAGGCTCACTGCCTGGGACTAAGATTGGATGGACAGGGCGCTCTCGGGGGGGCTCCATGTTGCTAGTGTAAGGGTTTCTGATGACTCGTTGCCATAGCAACTGAACCTTGACTCTAAGACAAAGCTCAGGCCAAAAAACATCGGCTCAGGATGGAATCAATTTTGAAGAGATCCACTAAGATCCCATATGCCAACCCAAAATAAGTGACTGATAACCCAGAATCTAACTCAGCTGGTCTGACACCTCATTCTGTATTACTGTAGCTCTAGGAAAGTAGAAACACTGAGAAGTATAAAATACAAGGAAGGTATAAAACAAGTTTATAAATAATGAAGACATAAATCAAACCCATAGTATAAATATTTCTTGATCATTTAAGTATAGGTGTAATACATTTTGAATCCCATTGTGATTACTTGTGTGTTTATATGCACGTATGTGCATGCTGTCTGCTTTTGAATTTTCTGAAGCTTTTAAATGAAATTGATAGAGATTTTATCAAAATATTTAGGAGCAGCTGTCTACTTAAATTTGTAATCAGCAATTAAAGATTTAAGATGATTTGATTCCTAAAGTATGTTTTGATTTATTAGTGGCAAAAGTAGTGTTTGAATGTTGAGGAAAAAATTTAATAATGAATAAGATTACAAATGTGAGCAATTAAAAAGTTACCAATAGTAGCAAATGTTTTCCCTACACCTGGTCACTAAAGATCCTTGATCATTAAAGATCCTTGGTCACTAGAGATCCTAGAAGATGTTATTCTGTGATTTTTTCCTAGTAGGAATTTTGCCTTTCAATATCAGATCATTCACCCAAGGATGGGGCTCTGATTTCTCCTTCTTTCCCCCAGAAGTGCAGGGCTGGGTACACACTCCTGTTGGCTTAAACTGAGATTCAGTAGGAAATGTATAAAATAATGATTTTCCATTGTCTACTTCAGTCATTTTTGAGTAAAGGTGGAATGGTTACCAATAATGAAGGAAACCCTGATCTCAGTCAAACATTGAAAACAAAGAAGCATAAAATATAGCCCTACCCTCCAAGACCTGAGCAAGGAGTGAAAAGAGGTAAGGCAGACTCTGGTACAACCATAATCCTGTTTACATCTCTGATACACCAAGTCTTTACTGGGAACACCATAGAGGAAACGTGGGTTTTTGTACATGTCCTCCACCCAACAACAAAAAAACACATGAGGTGTGCGATGCCTCTAACAGAGATTCGGGGACATTTTCAACAGAGATTCGGGCACATTTTCTTACTTTACAGGGTCAACATTTTCAACGTTTATCTTGACAAGTAGTCGTGGGTTAGTCTGACATGCTTTTTTGGAGCATCATAACTTGAACTTAGAGAATTGGTTTGAGTTGATCACAATAAAGGCAGAGATGAAATCCCATTTACAAAACTGCAGTGCCAGAAAAAGCAAACCTCTTGTATAACAGTCCCGATCAATGTGTTAGCTACTCCACACAATATTCAATATTCCCACAAAAAGGTACCGGCACAACAAAGGCTGTGGACAGTGTCTTGGAGCGTCTCGTAATGGGATTTGACAAAAGCCAGGCACTTTGGGCAGGCTCCATCAATGTTAATTGAAGCAGAAGTGATTCAAAGACAAATAGGAGTCCTTGAGAGGTGACAGGGTGGTTTGGGGATTGTGACTCTTTCCTTTTCCCATTACCCCTTTATATTTAATTACTTGTTCTAGCCAGTGAATTGTAATTTGATTTGCCATTAGGTGACTCTCTGCTTGGTCTCTTATGCTAGTTGAGTCTTTCACTTAAAGGAAAAAATGTCTCATAGCCTGTGACGGTGCCTGTTTCATAGGAAGGAAATTATCCCCTGGCAAGTGGGTCTCTAATTGATAAGGTCTCCTTTTCAGTTCCTAACACTGCAGAGGTATTTGTATTTGTGTGCAAGTTAGCTACTTATTGGAGAGGTGATCCCAGGAAACACTGGTTGAGAAGTGAGGTGTTAAACAAGGAAGGAAAGGCAGCCAGCAAAAGTGGGTTCACAAACTAGTTCCCACCATGGGCCACCGAAGTGTCACCTCATTGGGGACCTCAGAGCCAGCTTTGAATACACCTCAGTCCGTCTCTCCAAAGGGTGAGGGAGGTGGGGCATTTATATACCAACGTTCCTCAGTCCTGGTTGAGGGCTAGACTCACTGGGGAGGGGAGAACGCCCTAGAACTTCTGGCCTGGGATGCACACAGGCACCCCAGCCCGAGAAAGCCCTCAGAAATAGGGACAAGGAGGGAACTGCGTCCGCTACAATCTGTCTGCAAATATGTAAACTGCTTTCAACGCCAGTGGTCCTTCAGAAAGACACGCCATAACACCTCCTCCTTGATAAGATGTTGGAGGGAATTAGGAAGAGGTTATTTCCGTCCCATTTGATGATACCCTTAATACAGATCTTAGGAACTAAGGTTAGAGTCAGTATAGTTTTGCTGAAGAATCTAACGTCGTGTCGCCTCTAGTAGGTGTCCGTTCATTTACCCTTGAGGTAGCTCCTGGGCTCAACGTTCCTGTCCACTAGGCCCTCCCCTGGGTGCATCACTCTGGAACATCAGAATGCTAAAGAGAGGTCGAATTCAGCACACAGTGGGCTGAACCTAGATCCCACTCAGAAATAGGCATATTTTTTAATTTAAAAAATACTAATTTTTAAAATAAAACCTTTAATTTTCATATTGATTTGCTGTTAGTTGGCATACATTTGCCAAGCTTAGACAATAATTGTAGGAAGCAGGCAGGAGAGGATGGTAATCAATGGCCCCAAGTTATAAGGAAGGACAGTGAAGTTCCCTAGGTGAGGCTCTAAGTCAGAAGACAGTAAAGCAGACAGGGGCTGGGACCCAGGTGAGGGAACGTTGAGCACAGTGGTAAAGTCAGGCAGTCCTGGGGCATCCCAGCTGGGACTCCCACCAGCTGGGGGGTCTGGCCCAGTGACCCAGCCATTCGTACCTCAGTTTCTCATCCAAGTAATGGGAGGTGACAGGACCTACCTCATGTGGGTTTTGTGACAATTAAATGAGCCAGTGCTTGTAAAGTGCTGTTCCCAGTGCCCAGTATGTGGTAAGGACTTAATAATTGTTACTTGCTCTTGTGTTATTATTACCATTTTAATGACTTCAAGGTAGAAAGTAGGAAATGTTCTTTCTACTGTGCATGGCTTGAAGTCCAGCATAATATCCATGGGACTATAATACGTACCACGGCAATCAGAGCAAATTCTGCTTGCCACCCAACATGGAATGAGTTACCTTAGCTCTGGTCTGTGTGTCACATTTGAAATCTCATGTGTGCAAGCGGAGAGTGCTTGGGGTTTTCTGGAAACTGCTTTCTACTTAAGTGGCAGATCCAGTCTGATGAGGCCTGGGTGGAATTCTTCCCCGAGGTGAATGAGACCTCTGTGCCAGTATTTAGAGAGACTCGACTGCCCTTGGATGCCCTGGGCCTGGTGGCGAAAACAGGTGAGAAAGGTGGCATCTCACACACCTGAGTGCATGTCAGTTTCACTTTGTGTAAAGGCAGCAGCGTCGTCCCTGAGGAGGGCGTGCATCCCTACCCTGTCCTGCAGGAGGGACCAAGGTGTCTGGGTACAAGGTCCAGGCAGGGGCTGGCAGTCTCCTCCCCTGACTTCTGCCCATGAACCTCCACCTTTCCTTCCAAACGCTTTCAGCAAGGAGACCTAAGATGACACTCAGAGGTTACTCAGTGCTCTCAACCAAAGGCCAGCTCTAAGGAATTCAAATGTTCTTTCAATTCTTTATTAAGAAATAAAATCCCCACCATTCATTGAGTGTGGCCCCAGCCCAGTGTGTGTATAATGTGTGAGAACCATCCCTGTGACGTCCTTTTATGGGCACTTAGCACCATCACTGTGGGAAGCACCATTATCCTCATATTTCCACATATTTTGTGTATGAAGAAAAGGAGGTTCAGAGAGTGTGTGTCCTCAAGTCTCACAGAAATAAATGGGGCTCCAGAATTAGAGCATGCTGGCAGACGGCAGCACACTGGCCTCACAGGGCAATACCTGACTAGAAAGTTCGGAAGGTGACTATAATAGGGAGAGCAGAAGAGGTGGACACACATGCTGACCCCATTTGCAGACATTCCTGAAGGACCAATAGCGTTGCATCCAGCTGAGATCTCTGGCAGGGCAGCCACTCGCATGCCTACCCTGGACTTTCTTGCAAAGCCAGTGAGGACACAGGACTGCAGGAAATGGACAGAGACCTTGTTGCTGAGTCAGTGGAAGGTGTTTTATTACGAGGCACACACAGTTACAGAACACAAGTCAGAAACGCCACAGGCTACGCAAACGCAAACACAGAAGTGGGCCTTGTTCTCAGATTCCTCCAGAAGGGGCACGGTTGACAGGGCAGGTGATCTCTGGTCCCTGCTCTACCTTAGAGAAGCATCCACCTACTCCTGGTTAGTTTACATTCAAAGTATTTGAAGCCACTTTTGATATCCATAATTTCTCCACCATTCTAGCTGCAGGATCAGATAGGAATTAAATTTCCACCTACAAGGTTTGTGTTTCTTTGTGGAGTATCATACATCTCAAATAGCATGCAAGAGCCCTGGGTATAATATATGTTTGATTTATTTCAACCCCAAGCGTTGCCGCACTGATGTCACTTCAGTAGCAAAGCAAATGGGACTCGGGCCATTACCTGGATCCAGATGTGAAAAAAAGGAAGAAAGAAAATGTATTTTTAATCTAAAGATTGGTACTACACACATCAAACAATGCAGCCCCATTTACTAGGTAATCTGGAATGACAATTCAAATATCCCTAGGGACAGAATTGGTTCATAAACAAGGCTAATTTCAGCCACACAATTATATTTTCCAAAGCAGTTCTTCTCTTACAATCCCCAAGGTCAAGGAAGAAAGAAGAAAAGACGGTGG
>NW_020173951.1:167125-194332 GCF_003031525.2 Neophocaena asiaeorientalis asiaeorientalis
AAAAAAAAAAAAAAAAAAGGAGGGGGGGGGGGGGGGGGGGGGGGGGAAGCCAACCATTCAAAAGCATCCAGAACTGGTGTCAATTGGGTGATGACAAAGCAAAGACAGTCCAATCAGGAACCGCAGCTCAGGGTGCTCCAGTCTGAAGGGTGCTGGGCTTGCGTCCCGCTCTGGGTGCTTCTCCGTTCCACCTGCTGTGCTCTGTCTTGGGGACCCACAACCTTCTCCTCCTCATGGTCCTTCAGCAGATCCAGGACACCTGAGAAGATGGTCCATCCTCCAGATGAAAAGTAGAACCTGTGGAAGGACACACAGGAAAAGGTCTGTCATGCTGGGGCCCAAACCAACTGACAGCTAAACGCCGATGTAGTCAAGGGCAGAGGGAAGAGTAACATTCCTCACCTCCTCCAGGCTGGTTTCCTGCCGCCTCTGCAGGAAGGTGGCTTCATGCTTGGTAGCAGCTAGTGGCGTGGAATCTTTGAGATGCTGTCGTGAGTGCATCCGGGTATCCATCACCTCTCGGGCCACGATCTCTCTGTTGACAAGAACATAAATCAATTCCCCTGCATCACTGGCCTATGGAACCTTGAGGAGAGGGAGACACAACAGAGCAACACAGACACACGGAAAGGAGGGGAGGGAGGACAGGAGACAATAAACTCAGAAAGGATACTCTACCTGACACCTGTCCCTGGGGTTCCCCTGGGCAGCCGGGTGCCGACGGGAGGCTTGAAGTGCTTTCTAAGAGTGCGCAGAGGTCTCAAAGGTCTGAAAGGTCGGGAAGCATCATTCCACTGCCGGGCGGGCACCTGAGCCCAAAACTCAGCTCCTCGAGAACCTCAGCCAGCCTCGCCCCAACTCTCCCGAGTGGGTCCTGCCACTGAGATACTATATAACAGAGAGCAAAACGCAGTGGATATTAGCCAGGGGTGGCAGCGGGCAGGGGGACAGGCAGGGCAGGAGGGGCGTCAACCACCACTTGGGCTTCTCTTTAGTGAGTTCAATCAGCTTCCAACTCTCCACTTGCCACCAGGTGACAAATCTCTAAGAGTGTCCCCCGGGCCAGTGGTCCACACCCTTTGGTTCAACCAAAGCATCCTTTGGCTCCTGAAGGAAGCTTCTGTCACAGTCAGGCTCCCTGCCTAGGGCAGCAGAGCTCCAGACCTGGAGTGAGACAGGCACCTCACTCCACATCTGCCCCTCCTCTCCCAGAGCCCAGGGCCACTCCTCTGTCCTTCACAGGACCTGTGTCCCCAGAACACGGGGTAAGGAGCACACCAGAAAGAATGGGGCTGAGAACCCCCGGAACTTGGAGAGCTACCAGGAAGGTGGAGAGAGGAAGGCATTCCAGAGACACTTATCCAAACAAACCTAGCTGCCAGTGGGTAGGCGCTGGAGGGGGTAGTTTGTCCTGGGCACACGTAATAAAGAGGGCACATTGTCTGTAGAGAATTTAAAAGTAATAACAAAACTAAGAGCCAGTGTGCTTTTCACTACGACCATGCACTCACTGGCAACTCTAAGCAGTGTGGGTGGCAAAATACTCCTTGCCGCCCAGACAGACCCCCCACTCCTTGGCCTTATCTCGCCAGAGTCTTTGCTTGTGCCCCTTCCTCCACCAGAAATCTGCTTCCCCCAATCCCACCAGCCATATCCCACCCACTTCCAAGATCCATTTAAATGTTATGTCTTCAAGGAAGACTCTCACACGACGCCCCCTGGCTGGGGGGTCATCCCTTCCCCATCTTAACTCCGAGGGCAGCTTATCTACATCTTTCATTCCTACCTTACACTAGAGTTAAACATGCAAAAGTGTTATCTTGCCTACTAATGGCCATGAAGATGCAGTAGAAAGTGTATAGGATTTGGAATCAGGCCTGGGTTAGAACTGCAGCTCTCACACTGAACTAGCTGTGTGATGCTGGGGTGGTTATGTAGCTTGTTTCCATGTCTATAAATTGGAGAGACTCTCCCCTCTGTCACAGGGCTAGGCATTTAGAAAATGCCTCCCCTCTGTCACAGGGCTAGGCAATTAGAAAATGCACACAAAATGTCGAGCCTGAGATAATAGACGCTCTAAAGTTATTTGTTTCTCTACTCTCCTTAAAGACAGAATCTTATTCTTTTGTCCTCCCTTCGCCACTCCTGCAGGACTTCCCAAGATGTCATAACATGTGGAAGGTATAGAAATGTGGAGAGTATTAAAAATGAGGGTATAGAATACCTACCACATAGGCCTGTTTGGAGATTAAGTGAAGGAATGCTTGTTAGGCTCTTAGATCAGAACCTGGTACATGATATGAATGACAGAAATGCATGTGAAATAAAACAGTCTTGTGAGTTCACATACAACTCCTTGACTCCATGAAGCACTCCAAATACAGATTATCAAGACCTTGCTTCCTCTGCTTCAAACACCCTCCCACCTTCCCCAAATAGAAATATCAGAGGTAAACGGAGATGGTAGAGTGTTTAGAAAATCACATAATGTCGGCGCTAATGTACCGTTTCCCCCTTTAGACAACTAATGCATACTAAGAACACACAACGTGCCAGGTACCACGCTAAGAATGTTACCAAGAGTGTCTTATCTAACCTTCCTCTGAACCCTATGAGGAGCTGCCTGACTATCCCTATTTGACAGAAGCAGCAACTGAGGCACAGAGGGGTTAAGTTACCGGCCTGTGGATGCACAGCCTGTGAGGATGGAAGCGTTCTGTGCCCTCTGGTTCAGGAATCACTGGCCACCATGGCTGCCAAGCTCTTGAAAAGTGGCTAATTCAAGGAATTGAATTTGAACTTATACTTAATTTTAACTAATTTCATTTTAGTCACACATGCCCAGTGGCTGCCAGATTGGCGAGTGTGGGTCTATCATATCTAAAGACCTCACAGCGGCCCTTGTTTGATGTTGGCGTCAACATGATTTGCCCCAGACATGAAGTCAAGGCAGAACCTTCATCAGGGGCGGCGGGGCTGTGCTATTTACAGAGCCTGGGCTGCGGGGCAGACACACTTGACTTTGAAATGCAGGTCCTATCACTTACTGGTTGTGCCACAGCACATTAGTTCACCATCCTGTGCATCTGATCTCTTTTCGGTTAAGGAGGCACAGTAATACCATTTCTAGGGTTAGTGCGATCAAGTAATACAGCATCTGAGAGCATTTGAAGAGTGGGGAAGGGAGGACAAAGATTAAAAAAGTAAGATTCTACCTTTAGGAAGAGATTCTAGAGTTTATATATGTTTTCTCCTCATGCCCTGACTTTAGAACTTAATCACCACCCCTCCCCAAGGTAAATAAGGGTCCTTAATGTCAGTCCCCCTGAACCAAGTTCTCGTGTCCAGGCTACTATGATGGCGATATGTATAACTGCGTGGCAGCAGCAGCCGGCTCCAGGAACAGCAATTGAGGACTCTGCAGTTTCTCTATCCTCCCAGCCTCACTTTCTCCACACCTCCTCAGAGACCCCAGCACAGCCGCTGTCCAGCTCCCGCTCGTCGGGGGTCTGGGTTTCCCTCTGCAGGGTCCACCGGCTAGGTATTTAAGTTTGTATCATGCTAACGTCTCCCCTCTGTCCCCCAGCCCTAGAGGCACAGCTGCAGTCACCCCTCTGGAGTCTCAGTTTCCCACCTCACCTCTTGGATTGTCCACTACTGGTTAACAAGGGACGGGGTTCAGGACACGTTCTGCCAGCGTATGGCACCTTGCATACTGAATATGTGCAGCTGAAGGAGTTTGAGAAAACAGCTGCAGCGGTAAGCTCACTCTGCCCTCCTCCCCTCTCACTTCTTCCCTGAAACAGATCATAAAACATTCCTGAGAGAGATGCCCTCCCTACACCCAGAGAAAAGGAGCATCCTCATCTCCAAAGACAAAGGGATGCAGAGAAGAACCCCAGCAAACAGGCCTTGCTAAGTTCCCTCAGGTCACTGAGCTGACCTCATACTCCTAACCTGTCATATTCCTCCACCACAGCCCACCCTTCACCACACACAGCACAGAAATACGCAGGTCTGTTTCTTCTGGTCTTCATTTCCTTATGAAGGCTCAATGTCAGGTAAAACGCATATTAATAAATGTGTATGCCTTTCTCTTGTTAATCTGTTCTTGTCCCTTTAATTTTCAGACCCAGCCAGGGACCCTAAAAGGGCTGAGGAAAATGTTTTTCTCCCTGCACAAGTCTTCCTACTAATTCCTCCTGCTAAAGTAACTTGTGTAGCTTCTGTCTCCTAATCCAACCCAGCCTGAGACACCCTTTCCTCTCCCTCTTCCAGGGATAAACTGTCACCCTGCACATAAGGATGTACAAGCATGTCTACTTTTTCCCAGATAAAAGACATAATAAATTATCAACATATTCTGACATCTCTATTCTATATTCTCTCTGCCCAGCATCTAAATGCAGGACAGAAAAAGAAGTCAAGCACATGAAATCATATAATTTGACAGATTAGAGAGAGTAATCAAAGCCCATCTCCATGAATGAAGATCCACACTGGGGACTCCTTGCAGGGGTGTGAGCCAAAGCCGGGGGCCCAGCGACCTGTGTCTGTGGACATATATTTATATATACACAGATCTATAGGTACATGTTTATATACACACAGATCTATATGTACACATGTTTACATATACACAGATCTATATGTGTATATATATATATATATATATATATATATATATATACACACACACACACACACATAGATCTATGTGTACGTAAAATTAAAGCATTTGCTGAAATGGCTGAAGTGACTGGAGCTGGAAAATGGTAGTTTTCTACTAAGTTTTAGTTCCCCAGGAGTAACCCTAGGAGAAGGATTTGAGAGCTAATAGTTGATGGGGGCCATATTGGAAACACCAGTGGAAGGACAGGGAAAGGAGAGCGACCAGTAGACGGTGTCGCTGGGCCAGCTGTGGGTGATGTGGACACTGGGGCTCGAGCCCACAGGGACTCTGGAGAACAGCTGAGAATCATGTACCTCAAAACTACCCCGGGCTCCATCAGCTGCTGGTTGAGGATGCCCCTCAGGAAGAGGTGACATCCAGAGATTCCTAGACTGCCGTGCTCAGATGGTTTTTGGAGAAAACCCTCCTGCAAAGAGATGCAACTAATGGCAGATGGAGGTTGGCCTCTGAAAGGCCTGATGGATGAGGGCGGGACCCCGGCAGCCTCTGCCACATTTACGGTGCTGATGAGAGCCATGGCCTGGAAAGGGGGAGGTGGGAGGGAAGACTGAGGAAACTGCCATCTATGAAGACCTGAAGTGACGGGGTGACACTGAAGCCAGGACCACAGGCTTTCTCCTGCAGGTTCCTCGAGGGCTTGTGGCCCGGCGGCCAAGGGAGGGGTGTCCAGGCTCCCAGCTGCAGCAGACAGGAGGCAGGAGGCAGTTTGGAGTGAGGGTTCAGGCAGTGGTGGTTGCTCAGTTAGGACGCCCGTGGACTCACTCACTGTGCCCAGGCTGCAGGCCACATTGGGGCTTGCAGATAAGATTGGCCCCATGTGGATGTGAGACCATCACTTGATCTGTGGCATGAAGTCCTGATTCATCCACAGGAACCATCACAGAAGGACGAGAGCAAGACTGGCTGGGGATGTGATGGGTCAGCCTGTCCTTCAGCACCTCAGCTGGGCCGGGGAGGTGGGGTGACCAGCGAGGAGTGGGGATTCGGCCTGGTGTCCTTCTGTATTTATAAAGGATGAGACTGACAGCGCTGGCGGAGTGGGCCAGGGTGGCTGTGGTCAGTGCCTCTGAAGTGGATCTGCTGTGGAACAGGCTCATCTGCTACCGCCTTGTCTGTATGCGCCCTCCCAAGAGAGCTGGCAGATCTATATATGTACCTATAGATCTATGTATATATAAATATATGTACCTATAGATCTGTGTATATATAAATATATGTACATATAGATCTGTGTGTATATAAATATATGTTCCTATAGATCTGGGTATATATAAATATATGTACATATAGATCTGTGTATATATAAATACATGTACCTATAGATCTCTGTATATATAAATATATGTACATATAGATCTGTGTATATATAAATATGTGTACATACAGATCTGTGCATATATAAATATGTGTTCCCAGGCTATGTTAATTGGATTTATAAATAATGAATGATATATATCTGGCTGATATTTGAGCTTTCATGTATTTTACATTGTGCTGGCTCTGTCTCTGCTGTAAGTTGATAAGATGTTCAGAGGCCAAGAGTGCATCACATCCTTTTTCTATAATTTTACACCATGCCTGGCATGATGCTCGGCAGAGTGAATATTCAATCAGGGCCGACAGAGAGGAGGCCACAGAGGTCAGGTCTATTTGGTCCATGGGCTTGTCGAGGGTGAGAAAGATCCTAAGAGAAGGAAACTGGGATGCTCTTCTCAACTCTTTGAAGGATGAGCCTGGAAGCCCAGAATGGATGCTGGCACTGAGACAGGGCACAAGTCAGGACAGCAGAGTCAGGTGGTGCCCTCCACGCCCTCTAGGCCAGCAGAACGGGAGATGCTGCAGTCTCAGATGTGCTCTCTCAGCCCGTTTCTGAGTGAGAGTCCTGTCCAGGTCAACTGAGCCTGAGGGCCTAGACAAAGTCAGGTCCCTCCCCAGGAGACCTTCCCTGAAAATCCTGGCATTTTTGCTGAAAATCATTAGCCCTCTGATTTATTAAGCACCTCAAAGTACATCACAGAACTGAGTGCTAATAGGTGAGGGACCAAAACAGGTAAAGAGGAGGCCCTACCTTGACCCATCTTATACCCTAGAAGGGAAGATTGGGGGACAATTATCAGAGACAGGTAGGACTGAGCACTAACACCCCTGACTACAAACACCCCCCTTTGCCTGGGGCTCTCAACCCTCTCCTGGCTCCACTATTTCCCTTCCTAAATAAAATAAAGGTTTATCAGCCATTCTAGACATGGAATCGTTATTAACCAGCTCCCCCAGGATGCAAAGATTCTAAAGGGCCTTCCAAATCAAAGAAAGGTGAAATGACACTCTGTTTCAGAACTGAGTATTTTGTTGCATTATTTTCTAAGCCTTTTACAACTGACAATCCAGATAAGGTATTGATTAAATAGATCACCCACATCTGCAGCTAGGCCGCTAGCAGAGGTCACTGTCACGGCCTTTCAGCCCTTCCTGGTTGAATCTGGTGCCTCACAAGTGAATGGCCATTCAAATCCCTGCACTCAGCCCCTTGCAGGGACTCTTGCAACCCTGCAGGCATGCAGGGCATCCTACCCACAGGTTGCCCTGTGCCCCAGCTCTGGGAACCTAAAAGAACATTTCTAAGGCTTTATCTAGAGAAATCACACCAACATATGGTTTTACATAAATCCTTCTAATTGAGAAAATTTAAATTCTATAGCAGCTTTCTAAAAATAATTCTAATTTGAATAGAAAGTCCAGCCATTTACAGATCCCAGACTGGTTTGCTTTCTTCCCCCCATCACATGGGAACTTGAAGAAGCTACAACAGTGACAAGCAGACAGAGCAACGGGTAATTCATCTGGGAACGAACAATAAACAGCTGTCACAATGGCTGGAAAGAAGCCAGAATTAAGAAGGGTATGGAGGGACGCATGTGACAACCAGAGACCTCTTCGCACCGAACGTGAAGACGCATAGCAAACTTCCTCTAAATGCAGCCTGTCTGCAGGGAAAGGCTTCCTCTGACAGACAGATAAATTGACTTAGCCAACAAACCATCATACACATGAGATACATCAAAAACACACACAACAGCCAGGGCATGTGGTCTCAGAGTGAAGCTCTAAATGATCTTGCCAATTCACAAGGATTTTGTACACTCTTTATGGGAGAAATTCTCTACTAAACTTTTCACACGTGAGAAACACAATGCCTGTGGGATGTTTCATTACAGTCACCTTCAGAGCTGCAGGTCAGCTTAAAAAGAACCATGGCAAAAGGGAAAAAGGAAACACATTCCATCGAGCTTATTTACTCTCCGGGTTCTTTGCATGCATGTTACGGGGCCATCACTGCCTGAGGATAACGTCACGTGTTGCCAATGACTTTACCCACAAGGAAGGAAGACTTGGGCACTTCCTTAAGAGTCATGTGTAAAATATTCCCTACTATCCCAAACTGTGCTCAAGTTTGCACCGAACTTATCATTGGCTATTTAAACTGTAGAAAGTTATCATTTAAACATGGCCCCTTGGTAGCCCTGTTAATGTTGAAAGTAGCTGCATATGAAAGCGAGGCTTATTTGAAGTCAATCTAATTCTGCCTGGTCTCCAATCCTAAGGCAGTTTAACATCTCCCCACCTTAGCTCTAGAGCAATTCCTTTCCTTCACCCCCATATCGCATCTGTCCTTGACAGTCTCTGGGTATTATGAATCAGGAATAGGCAAGGGATTATTAATTGTGTGGAGTGTTTTTATGATGCTGATGGTCAGTGCCCCAAAGAAGACTACAAACTCCTATTTGAACGTTTCAGACACATTCTTGTCTTTAGCACCTGGAGCATAAACTCCCTGAAGGTTGAGCCTTCTTATGCATGTTCCTTTTGTAAGTCTCATGATGCCTCGTAGAGTGCTGGATGTTGAGTCAAGGTGACTATATTTCCTAATAAAAAAATCTGATGCTCACTGTAATAGGACATAGCTTTTTTTCCCCCCTGTGCTATACAGTAGGTCCTTGTTAATTATCTATTTTATATATAGTAGTGTGTACATATTAATCCCAACCTCATAATTTATCCCTCCCCCAACCTTTCCCCTTTGGTAACTGTAAGTTTGTTTTCTAAGTCTGTGAGTCTGTTTCTGTTTTGTAAATAAATTCATTTGTATCATCTTTTTAGATTCCACATATAAGTGATATCATATGATATTTGTCTTTCTCTTTCTGACTTACCTCACTTAGTATGATCATCTCTAGGTCCATCCATGTTGCTGCAAATGGCATTATTTCATTCTTTTTTATGACTGAGTGATATTCCATTGCATATATGTACCACATCTTCTTTATCTATTCCTCTGTTGATGGACATTTAGGTTGCTTCCATGTCTTGGCTATTGTAAATAGTGCTGCATTGAACATTGAGGTGCATGCATCTTTTCAGATTATGGTTTTCACTGGGTATATGCCCAGAAGTGGGATTGCTGGGTCATATGGTAGCTTTATTTTTAGTCTTCTAAGGAACCTCCATACTGTTCTCCATAGTGGTTGTACCAATTTACATTCTCAACAACAATGTAGGAGGGTTCCCTTTTCTCCACTCCCTTTCCAGCATTTTGTAGACTTTTTAACGATGGCCATTCTGACTGGTATGAGGTGATATCTCATCATAGTTTTTATTTGCATTTCTCTAATAATTAGCAAAGTTGAGCATCTTTTCATGTGCTTTGGACCATCTGCACGTCTTCTGTACTAGGAGCTATCCTGCAGTGCTTCCAAACTGGGGTTAGACATCCCCCAGGCTTCCAAGGGTAGGTCCTAGAGAAGTGTCCCTGCTAAGGATGGTGCCAATCAGCCTCCTCCCGAAGAGCTTCCACTGTTTCTCATTTACTCCTCTCCCACTTCTACTTGTAACCCACTGATTAAAGACAGAGGCTGGGAAGGAGATTGTCAATGCCAGAAAGCCATACGTGCCGCTCACTGATGTCAATACTGCAAAGAATCTGCCAGATCATCACAAAGGGGAAAGAGACCCTAGGAAGTGTCTGTGATTGGCTCAGGACAAGGCATAGAGAAGACCCAGGAGTTTTTGGTCTTCTAAGCCTGATCACTTCCCTCTTGGCCCTTGCAGACTGTGGTTTACAGAGGACAGGTGGTGCATGTATCTCCTCAGGAATTCTGGGAGTGGAGTTCGTTGACTTGCCTGGGAGAGGCACCCAGGAAACAAGAGGGCATTCTTCCCATTAGTGAGAGGTGCTGGTAATCCATAATGCAAACTTACTGAGCTAACGTAACCTTAGACAATGCTCGGTTTTGATTGCCTCACCTACAAAATGGGAATACCGAACGTCTTCATGACACCAAACATTTTGTATTCAGACATGATGCTCATGCAGTTGGTCTAATCCACTGGAGCCATCAATGAGAAAGGCTCTTTTGCTGTAGTCTGAGGAAGGTTATTAAGGTCAGCTCCCAAAATGGGTTCAAGTGAGTTTTTGCATCCAAGAATATACCAGTAAATTTCCAATCTATCAATCTTTCCAAAGCTTGACCCACAGAAATCAAGTTCCCAGGCAGGATATGAATACAAACAGAGTTCACGTTTGTCTGCGTGTGGTCTACCCAGATGCAAACAGATTACTCAACCAGGGCAAACACATGAGGTGCCAGCATCAAACCCAAATGGTGACAGGGCCAATTACAACTCCTCTACCTTCCTGAAGTTGAAATGTCACTGACTCTGGAGAAATCCTCTGTCTATAAAAGCCCCATAAAAGAGGTACCACACCACTATGCCTTGCATTCCCATGGATGCCCTGAGGAGGAGGCCAGGGGAATAGCCCACACGCGGTGCTATGCAGCAAACCTGTAAATGCCTCGATTTTGGAGAAGAAATCTTTAATTTAATCCAGAAGCCACAAACTCACATGAACTCAAAGGCCCTGGAGGTAACAGAGACAATGAAGAGGGCTGGGTGGGTGCATGTGAAACCTGATATCACATGATTTCCATTCCAGTGGTCACTTGTCATGGAGGGATTAAGGCCTGGGGATGCCAGATCTTTCCATTTTTCAAAAGAAGTCAGAAATCTAGATTATTTATGGCAAGCTTCCTGATATTAAAATATTGGCAGCTATAAATTTTTGTAATTCCCGTGCTGGCAAACAAGACACATCGAGCAGGCAGATTTGGCTTGTAAGTTACCAAATTCCTACGTTTCCTCTATAGATAAAATTATAGAGGTAGAAAGAGTCAAATTGCAATAGTTTCAATGTAAACATATTCATAACCAAGAAACAAGTGTTAAAACACTAAATTTTACCAACATGGACACAGAGACACAAAGAAAAAAGCAGTGTAGTCTGGTCCCTGCTGGTGGGTGGCAAAGTCAAAATAGAGAGCTAGGTTTCCTGACTCCTGGCCAGTAAACTTTTCCATGAAGCTCTAGTTCCTACTAAACTCTTGGATCACAAAGTGCTTTCTCTGTATTGGTTTCATCGATATATTCAATATTAACCAGTAGGCTGGTGCTATTTTGTTGTTGTTAATGACTAATGAAATTGATGTGACCCTGTCTTAATTTATATAAACCGGGAAGAGGCAGGAAGAAAAAACACTAACAGATTTTCTCTCTTATATAAAATCCAAAAGATAATTTATACTTTTCAACAAAATCCAAAGGATCCACTAATTTTCATTTTTTAAAAACTACTGTATGAAGTGTCCTGCATTCTGGTTTATTATATAAAATTAGAATTTGGTTCTCTTTTCGTCTGACAGTTCTGAAACCAACGGTCCTCAGGACCACCAACAGTACTGTCTGATGTCTGCAGGGAAAGAATGATACTTAGGTAGACAGACAAAATGATCCCAAACCACTGTTTGTCTAAACAGGGCTTATGGATATCAACACTGTCAAGGTAAAACACTCAGGAATCCAACATTATCTTCTGTGAAAGCAAAACTGCATAAAAATATTTGGAATGCTAGGTAAGAGTCAGCATTGTAAAGTATCAGCAAAATCGATAGTTGCCCAAACATAAAGTTCCCTTCAAATCTAAGGCTAAAAACGGGGCCCTATTTGTTAAAATGTGTTTATTGGCTACTTTCTCTCATTCATCTGCACTTCCTTTCCTTTGTTCTTGTCTGTTCTTCACATCTTGTCTCCTGTTAGGACCTGATGCTCTAGAATCCCACTTCTCTCTCAGGTTCCCACCCCGGTTCCATGGCCACCACGTGGAGATCAGTCTCTTCAGAAAGTCTGTGTGAAGCACGCACAGCATCGCCATTTAACCAGGCTCTGGGAAGACTCTTCTCTCAGGAAGTTCCCTCCTCTGCTTCCTCATTTGTTTAAAGCTTCTCATTTGTTTAAAGACTTAGTGAACACTCACGGGATTAGACACTGACCCTACCCATTTAGGCCCATTCATCCAACAAATGGCACTCTTCGGTGGCCATTGTCACCTATATCTAAGTAGGCCCTTAGCTTTAAAGCTGCAGAAATAACAACAGTCAAAAATTTAACTCCTCAAGGCTTACTTCCAATCACCTTCTCTGTCTACTTAGCCCTGATTCTATCAGAAAAAGTTAATCTCTCCTTGGCAATTTGGTCTCAGTCACCACAATTTTTTTTCACTAGTATTAAATATGTATTCTGTTACCTGCCAAGTTGCATTTTAAGCTCCTTGAGAAAAGAGACCAAGTACTATTGGCATTTGGAAGCATTCCACTTAGTAAACACTGACTAGAATGTCCTCTACTTAGTAGGTGTCCTGTAGTAACTTGTTGAGTTGAATTAGGCCCAAATTCATGTCTGGTACATCATTTTAAAACACACCGACCTTTGAAGATTCTTCTCGGTGCTCTCACTGGAGAAAGTGGGGTGAGTTCATCACTGTGCTGGGCAACGTGAAAAGCCAAATGGATCTGCCTGGCCTTCTGAGTTTGTTACACAAGCAGAATGTGAAGCTGGTGAGAAATCGCATCTTTCCAGGTTGGCAGATCCATGAGGACCCCGTGAAGATACTAACATATGAGCCCGACAGATGAGAGTAGGCATTTCCATTAAAGGTAATAGAGATGAGAAGGAACATGTCATATCACAGGGCCTATCTGCCCAAGGAGAGGGTTCAATTAAAACGATAATTTATATATGTTCTGTAGAGCTGGAAAGACTCCATTCTTTACACCCCCTTGGGAATCTGGCAACGGACAAAGAGTATGTTCATTTTTGTGGGTGAAGCAAAGAGTAACTCAGTGAATAATCCCAGATCCCTTAGAGATTTAAGCTCTGTCTCCTGAGTTCAGACAATGGAATGTTTAGGCCACAGATTTCAAGACAAAGATTCTTTGGCAGGTTTATCTGTCCCTAATCAGAGTGTAAGAGCTAATGACAATGACATTTACTGTCATTTTCTAGGCATGGCTTTACAGAATGAGGCTATTTATTTCTTCCTAAATACATATATGATTTAGATATTCAGTAGTGGCTTAACAACGGTTTCCTAGGCTAAAACACATATAACTAGCACAATAATTCCACTTAGGTAAGGTTTCTTTTCATAAAATAGACCTGCTTATTAATACAAGTATCTTTCTTTATATTTAGTCAAACAGAGTAATAGCAAAGAAATTCAAACACCTAGTACCATTAGGTGTCCCGTTTACAAACCTTACACTGTTATCAGTCACTGCTCACTCTAAGTGTGATCACAGATAAACCTGATTAGACCTCCTGCCACCTAAGTTTCTTACCTCTGTGTGTGTCTATGTGTGTCTGTGTTTTGGGTGGGGCTCTTTGCTCAAAAATCATCTATCCAGCATTATGAGTGTCTAACTCCACGTGGCCTTTCTTCATATTTAAGTTTTCACTTTCTCTAACATTGAAATTAACAGAATACATCTCTCCTGTCTGCCAGACTACTTAGCACAGAATATTCCTTTTTTCCCCTTCCAGATTTCCTGGTTTCTCTTCTTTGCATGGCTTTGGCAAAAAGGATAAAACAGGCACTCTAGAGATATGACCAATTTTGTGAACCCTCTTATAGTTTATTTCTAACTTGAGAAAGAGTTCTACAATGAAATTGAGTCACTCTGTCTGTTACTCTAAGGTTTATTCCACAACCCTCCGTAGCTGCTGCTCACAGATACTACACCATTTTAAAAGTACTTGGAATTACTTAAATACTGAAGTACCAACCTATTTCAGAACTTTTCCGTTAAAAACATGTAAATAAAATATTTTCTTTATACACATACACTACACACAAGCACACACAGTATTTAAGTGCCCATAGGAACACACTATATTAGATCCTCTGACATTTGGTTTTTCCTAAGAGCTTATATTAAAATAGGCAACACTGACTCAGACAGACAGATAGTGGGCACTCAGCAAACACTACCTCATCACCAGACTGTGAAGGACAGTGAAATGCCTGTCCCATACACCAGGGATCCCCAACCCCCAAGACACAGACTGCTACCGGTCTGCAGTCTGTTAGGAACTGGGCCGCACAGCAGGAGGTGAGTGGCGGGCGAGCGAGAGAAGCTTCCTCTGCCACTCGCCATTGCTGGCATTACCGCCTGAACCATCCTCCCCTCCATCCATGGAAAAACTGTCTTCCACGAACCCGGTCCCTGGTGGCAAAAAGTTTGGGGACCACTGCCTTATACCACAGCCCCAGGGCTTCTGAGCTGAGAAGAAAAGATAGGTGTAAAACTGATCTAGTGACACTCATTTCCAGTAGGCTAAGGTGGTTGAAAAATCATAAATACTGAGCTTATCAAACAAAACAAAGAACAAGGACAACATGGCTTGAGAAATGAAAAAGGGAGATGGCTCAAAAGAAGCTAGAGATTATTAAAGGGAAAAATTCTGCTAATATTATTATAAGATCCAAATGAAGAAAACAGGAGTAGATGTGTAGATGATAGGTGGCTGCCCAGAAAGCTCTAATGAGTTAATCTTTCCAAAGGGTAAGAACAAAGGCAGTAAGCATGGGCAACGTGAAGGACACACAGTGTCAGAAAGGCTGAGAAAGAACCAAACAATTTTCAGAAAAATATAAAGAAACACAATAGCCTTTTTCTTGTATGAGTCCTACTTTTAAGCTCAAGGAGAAAAGGAAAACAAAGGTAGGGCAGTACAGCTACCTGTAGCAGAGCAAATGTTCACAGCAGACAAGGAGTAGAAAAGCTCTTTTGCTGTCATTTCTCTATCAAGATGGTTTTCAAACAAAAGGGTCAAGCGTGGCAAAGACAAAATCTATTTATTTAGTTATGTACAAGCAGATTGGTCATTTATTAAGTCACTCCCAAGTGCCAGGAATTGTACAATCCTTTGAATTTCTGCAAACTTTGGAGAGGAAGACAACATGGTCACTGATTGCATGGAACTTGCATTCTGGTGGCATTAACACTGAAGTAAAACCGGAAGATCCTTTGATGCAATCACGCACAGAACCTCCAAGGTTAGAAATGAAGTTATCCATCACTCCTTTGCCAACCTTGGAATATTGAAGATTCACTTTGTTAATGGAGCTGTCAGATTTCTTTACAATGTCTAAGAGAGGATGAGGAAATAGTAATGAAGCACTTGACTGAGTCTGACACACCAGAGCCCAATAAATCAGATCCTAAAATGCTGAAGGCTTTACGAGGTAATTGTAGAATACTCAGTAAAACTCATTCTGTTTTTTTTTTTTAACATCTTTATTGGAGTATAATTGCTTTACACTGTTTTGTTACTTTCTACTGTATAACAAAGTGAATCACCTATACATATACATATGCCCTCCCTCTTGCGACTCCCTCCCACTCTCCCTTTCCCAACCCTCTAGGTGGTCACAAAGCACCGAGCTGGTCTCCCTGTGCAACGCAGTTGCTTCCCACTAGCTATCTATTTTACATTTGGTAGTGTATATATGTCCATGCCACTCTCTCACTTCATCCCAGCTTACCCTTCCCCCTCTCCAGGTCTGCAAATCCATTCTCTACATCTGTGTCTTTATTCCTGTCCTGCCCCTAGGTTTTTCAGAACCTTTTTTTTTTTTTTTTTTAGATTCCATATATATGTGTTAGCATATGGTATTTGTTTTTCTCTTTCTGACTTACTTCACTCTGTACGACGGATTCTAGGTCCATCAACCTCACTACAAACAACTCAATTTCATTTCATTTTATGGCAATATTCCATTGCATATATGTGCCGCATCTTCTTTATTCATTCAGCTGTAGATGGACACTTAGGTTCCTTCCATTTCCTGGCTATAGTAAATAGTGCTGCAATGAACATTGTGGTACATGACTCTTTTGGAACTATGGTTTCCTCAGGGTATATGCCCAGTAGGAGGACTGCTGGGTCATATAGTAGTTCTATTTTTAGCTTTTGGGTTTTTTTTTAACATCTTTATTAGAGTATAATTGCTTGACAATGGTGTGTTAGTTTCTGCTATATAACAAAGTGAATCAGCTTTACATATACATGTATCCCCATATCTCCTCCCTCTTGCATCTCCCTCACACCCTCCCTACCCCACCCCTCGAGGTGGTCACAAAGCACCTAGCTGATCTCCCTGTGTTATGTGGCTGCTTCCCACTAGCTATCGATTTTACATTTGGTAGTATATATAAGTCCATGCCACTCTCTCACTTCGTCCCAGCTTACCCTTCCCCCTCCCCCTCTCCTCAAGTCCATTGTCAAAGCCCATGTCTCTACTCCTGTCCTGTCCCTAGGTTCTTCAGAAACTTTTTAAATTTTTTTTTTAGATTCCATATATATGTGTTAGCATATGGTATTTGTTTTTCTCTTTCTGACTTAATTCACCCTGTATGACAGACTCTAGGTCTATCCACCTCACTACAAATAACTCAATTTCCTTTCTTTTTATGGCTGAGTAATATTCCATTGTATATATGTACCACATCTTAATTATCCATTCAGCTGTCAATGGACACTAAGGTTGCTTCCATGTCTTGGCTATTGTAAATAGTGCTGCAATGAACTAAAGAGTCATTGTGGTACATGACTCTTTTTGAATTATGGTTTTCTCAGGATATATGCCCAGTAGTGGAATTGCTGGGTCATATGGTAGTTCTATTTTCAGTTTTTTAAGGAACCTCCATACTGTTCTCCATAGAGGCTGTATCAGTTTACATACCCACCAACAGTGCAAGAGGGTTCACTTTTCTCCACACCCTCTCTAGCATTACTGTTTGTAGATTTTTGATGATGGCCATTCTGAACGGTATGAGGTGATACCTCATTGTAGTTTTGATTTGTATTTCTCTAATAATTAGTGATGTTGAGCATTCTTTCATGTGTTTTTTGGCAATCTGTATATCTTCTTTGGAGAAATGACTATTTAGGTCTTCTGCCCATTTTTGGATTGGGTTGTTTGTTTTTTTAATATTGAGCTGCATGAGCTGCTTGTAAATTTTGAAGATTAATCCTTTGTCAGTTTCTTCATTTGCAAATATTTTCTCCCATTCTGAGGGTTTTCTTTTCATCTTATGGTTTCCTTTGCTGTGCAAAAGCTTTTAAGTTCATTAGGTCCCATTTGTTTATTTTTGTTTTTATTTCCCTTTCTCTAGGAGGTGGGTCAAATAGGATGACATAGAGTGTTTTGCCTATGTTTTCTTCTAAAAGTTTTATAGTGTCTGCACTTACATTTATGTCTTTAATCCATTTTGAATTTATTTTTGTGTATGGTGTTAGGGAGTGTTCTAACTTCATTCTTTTACGTGTAGCTGTCCAGTTTTCCCAGCACCACTTATTGAAGAGGCTGTCTTTTCTCCACTGTATATTCTTGCCTCCTTTCTCAAAGATAAGGTGACCATATGTGCATGGGGTTATCTCTGGGTTTTCTACCCTGTTCTGTGGATCTATATTTCTGTTTTTGTGCCAGTACCATACTGTATTGATGACTGTAGCTTTGTAGTATAGTCTGAAGGCAGGGAGCCTGATTCCTCCAGCTCTGTTTTTCTTTCTCAAGATTGCTTTGGTTATTCGAGGTCTTTTGTGTTTTCATACAAATTGTGAAATTTTTTGTTTTACTTCTGTGAAAAATGCCATTGGTAGTTTGATAGGGATTGCATTGAAATTATAGATTGCTTTGGGTAGTTTAGTCATTTTCACAATGTTGATTTTTCCAATCCAAGAATATGGTATATATCTCCATCTGTTTGTATCATCTTTAATTTCTTTCATCAGTATCTTATAGTTTTCTGCATATGGGTCTTTTGTCTCCTTAGGTAGGTTTATTCCTAGGTATTTTATTCTTTTTGTTGCAGTGGTAAATGGGAATGTTTCCTTAATTTCTCTTTCAGATTTTTCATCACTAGTGTATAAGAATGCAAGAGATTTCTGTGTGTTAATTTTGTGTTCTGCGACCTTACCAAATTCATTGATTAGCTCTAGTAGTTTTCTGATAGCATCTTCAGGATTCTCTATGTATAGTATCATGTCATCTGCTAACAGTGACAGTTTTACTTCTTATTTTCCGATTTGTACCATTTTCTTTCCTTTTCTTCTCTGATTGCCGTGGCTAAAACTTCCAAAACTATGTTGAATAACAGTGGTGAGAGTGTGTAACCTTGTCTTGTTCCTGATCTTAGTGGAAATGCTTTCAGTTTTTCACCATTGAGAACGATGTGGGCTGGGGGTTTGTCATACGTGGCCTTTATTATGTTGAGGTAAGTTCCCTCTATGCCTACTTTCTGGAGGGTTTTATCATAAATCGGTGTTGAATTTTGTCAAAAGCTTTTTCTGCATCTATTAAGTTTATCATACGGTTTTTATCCTTCAAGTTGTTAATATGGTGTATCACACTGACTGATTTGTGTATATTGAAGAATCCTTGCATTATTTGGACAAATCCCACTTGATCATGGTGTATGATCCTTTTAATGTGTTGTTGGATTCTGTTTGCTAGGATTTGGTTGAGGATTTTTGGGTCTATATTCATCAGTGATATTGGCCTGTAATTTTCTTTTTTTGTGATATCATTGTCTGCTTTTGGTATCAGGTTGATGGTGGCCTTGTAGAGTGAGGTTGGGAGTGTTCCTTCCTCTGCAATTTTTTGGGAGAGTCTAAGAAGGATGGATGTTAGCTCTTCTCTAAATGTTTGATAGAATTCACCCGTGAAGCCATCTGGTCCTGGACTTTTGTTTGTTGGAAGATTTTTATTTACAGTTTCAATTTCATTACTTGTGATAGGTCTGTTTATATTTTCTAATTCTTCCTGGTTCAGTCTTGGAAAATTGTAACCTTTCCAAGAATTTGTCCATTTCTTTGAGGTTGTCCATTTTATTGGCATATAGTTGCTTGTAGTAATCTCTCATGATCCTTTGCATTTCTGCAGTGTCAGTTGTAATTTCTCCTTTTTATTTCTAATTCTATTGAGTTGAATCTTTTCTTTTTTCTTGATGAGTCTGTCTAATCGTTTATCAATTTTTTTTATCTTCTTAAAGAAAAAGCTTTTAGTTTTATTAATCTTTGCTATTGTTTCCTTCATTTCTTTTTCATTTATTTCTGATCAGATCTTCATGATTTCTTTCCTTCTGCTAACTTTGGGGTTTTTTGTTCTTCTTTCTCTAATTGCTTTAGGTGTAAGATTAGGTTGTTTATTGGAGATTTTTCTTGTTTCTTGAGGTAGGATTTTATTGCTATAAACTTCCCTCTTAGAACTGTTTTGCTGCATCCCATAGGTTTGGGTCATCGTGTTTTCATTGTCATTTGTTTCTAGGTATTTTTTGATTTCCTATTTGATTTCTTCAGTGATCTCTTGGTTATTTAGTAACATATTGTTTAGCCTCCATATGTTTGTATTTTTTACATTTTTTTCCCTGTTATTTATATGTAGTCTTATAGCATTGTGGTCAGAAAAGATACTTGATACATTTCAATTTTTTAAAATTTACCAAGGCTTAATTTGTGACCCAAGATATGATCTCTCCTGGAGAATGGTCCATGAGCACTTGAGAAAAAAAGTGTATTCTGTTGTTTTTGGGTGGAATGTCCTATAAATATCAATTAAGTCCATCTTGCTTAATATGTCATTTAAAGCTCGTGTTTCCTCATATATTTTCATTTTGGATGATCTGTCCATTGGTGAAAGTGGGATGTTAAATTCCCCTACTATCATTGTGTTACTGTGAATTTCCCCTTTTATGGCTGTTAGCATTTGCCTTATGTATTGAGGTGCTCCTATGTTGGGTGCATAAATATTTACAATTGTTATATCTTCTTCTTGGATTAATCCCTTGATCACTACATAGTGTCCTTCTTTGTCTCTTGTAATAGACTTTATTTTAAAGTCTATTTATCTGATATGAGTATTGCTACTCCAGCTTTCTTCTGATTTCCATTTGCATGGAATATCTTTTTCCATCCCCTCATTTTCAGTCTGTATGTGTCCCTAGGTCTGAAGTGGGTCTGTTGTAGGCAGCATATACACAGGTCTTGCTTTTGTATCCATTCAGCCAGTCTATGTCTTTTGGTTGGAGCATTTAATCCATTTACATTTAAGGTAATTATCGATATGTATGTTCCTATTACCATTTTCTTAATTGTTTTGGGTTTGTTATTGTAAGTCTTTTCTTCTGTTTTGTTTCCTGCCTAGAGAAGTTCCTTTAGCATTTGTTGTAAAGCTAAAGATGGTTTGGTGTTGCTGAATTCTCTTAGCTTTTGCTTGTCTGTAAAGCTTTTAATTTCTCTGTTGAATCTGAATGAGATCCTTGCCAGGTAATCTTGGTTGTAGGTTTTTCCCTTTCATCACTTTAAATATGTCCTACCACTCCCTTCTGGCTCACAGAGTTTCTGCTGAAAGATCAGCTCTTAACCTTATGGAGATTCCCTTGTATGTTATCTGTTGCTTTTCCCTTGCTGCTTTTAATATTTTTTTTTGTATTTAATTTTTGATAGTTTGATTAATATGTGTCTTGGCGTGTTTCTCATTTGATTTATCCTGTATGGGACTCTCTGCACTTCCTGGACTTGATTGACTCTTTCTTTTCCCATATTAGGGAAGTTTTCAACTATAACCTCTTCAAATATTTTCCTAGTCCCTTTCTTTTCCTCTTCTTCTTCTGGGACCCCTATAATTCAAATGTTGGTGTGTTTAATGTTGTCCCAGAAGTTTCTGAGACCATCCTCAAGACTTTTCATTCTTTTTTTTTAATGATGCCCTGTGGTAGTTATTTCCACTATTTTATCTTCCAGGTCACTTATTCTTTCTTCTGCCTCTGTTATTCTGTTATTGATTCCTTCTAGAGAATTTTTAATTTCCTTTATTGTGTTGTTCATCATTGTTTGTCTGCTCTTTAGTTCTTCTAGGTCCTTGTTAAATGTTTCTTGTATTTTCTCCATTTTATTTCCAAGATTTTGGATCATCTTTACTATCATTACTCTGAATTCTTTTTCAGGTAGACTGCCTATTTCCTCTTCATTTGTTTGGTCTGGTGGGTTTTTACCTTGTTTGTTCATCTGTTGTGTATTTCTCTGTCTTCTCATTTTGCTTAACTTACTGTGTTTGGGGTCTCCATTTCACAGGCTGAAGGTTCATAGTTCCCGTTGTTTTTGGTGTCTGCCCCCAGTGGGTAAGGTTGGTTCAGTGGGTTGCGTAGGTTTCCTGGTGGAGGGGACTGGTGCCTGTGTTCTGGTGGATAAGGTTGGATCTTGTCTTTCTGGCAGGCCGGACCGTGTCTGGTGGTGTGTTTTGGAGTGTCTGTGAACTTATGAATTTAGGCAGCCTCTCTGCTAATGGGTGGGGTTGTGTTCCTGTCTTGCTAGTTTTTTGGCATGGGATGTCCAGCACTGGAGCTTGCTGGTCATTGAGTGGAGCGGGGTCTTAATGTTGAGATGGAGATCTCTGGGAGAGCTGTTGCCGATTGATATTATGAGGGGATGGGAGGTCTCCGGTGGACCAATGTTCTGAATTTAGCTCTCCTAACTCAGAGGCTCAGGCCTGACACCTGGCCAGAGCACCAAGACCCTGTCAGTCACACAGCTCAGAAGAAAAGGGAGAGAACAAAAAAAGAAAGAAAGAAAAGAATATAAAATAAAGTTATTAAAATAAAAAATAAAATATATTATTAAAATTAAAACATTTTAAAGAAAAAATAGAAGAGAACAACCCAACCAATAAACTTATCCACCAATGATAACAAGCACTAAAAACTATGCTAAAAAAATGGACAGACAGACGCTTGGACAAATGGTAAAAGCAAACCTATACAGACAAAATCACACAAAGAAGCATACACATACACACATAAGCGATGTAAGAATTAAGTCTCCCATTTCTCTCTTCCCTGACTCTAAATGGAAAACTCAGTATTTCTGGTCTTTGGTGACCTTATCTACTAGTCTCTTTCAGAAGAGGCTCCTGTGCATCATGAGTTCTTTTGTCCTCTTTCTGCCTCCTATACATTATGTAATGATGACCACAGTAAGTTTAGTGAATATCCATCATCTCTAGATTACTCGGTTTTTATAAAAAGATACAGTTGAGAAACAGCCAGACAGAAGAGATGACTGGGAGAGGTATGGAGAAAGGGCTCAGAGCTTCCAATCCCTCTCTAGGTGAGTCACTCTCCCCAAACCTCCACGTGTTCACCAACCTGGAAACTCTCCAAACCCTGTCCTCTTAGGTTTTTATGGAGGCTTCATTATATAGGCACAATTTTCTCTTTCAGATTTTTCATTAGTGTATAGGAATGCAAGAGGTTTCTGTGCATTAATTTTATATCCTGCTACTTGACCAAATTCATTGATTTGAATTAGTAGTTTTCTGGTAGCATCTTTAGGATTCTCTATGTATAGTATCATGTCATATGCAAACAGTGACAGTAGTAAATCTCATTCTTTAACAATTTTTATAAGAATGTCAAAAACTAGAAAAGTATGAAATGTTTTTTTTAAAACAAGTCTAACAATACAAAGAGAATCCAGAAGACAAAGTTATGGGATCATAGCAACATTGCAGTCAAGGTCCTTGTGCACACGTCTAGAAGCAGCAGTGTGCTAGAGCGTGCCTGTAGGATTGTGTGCATCTTTTCCCAAGTCTGCACGTTCCTAGTTTGAACTTGGCCATAGTGGGAGTATTTACAGCATAGAAACTGGCAAGTGCTACAAATGAGAGATTTTCATTCTTCTTTTCCTTTCTTCCTCTCTTTTTTTCTTGAGAGCCATTGGTTAAATACTCACCAGTACACTGACGTCTTGATGTAATAAGCTGTGACTTCTATAGAACTATGTTTCCCAGTGGGCTTACTGGGTGTGTATTTTTTAATTTTCATACATGCTACCAGATTTTATTTTCCTTAATAGATAAATTTATGCTGCGACCATAATCATATGAAAGGATACACAAAGCGGAGTCCTCGTCAGTTATATGGTGAATGGTACACCTGATTTTAATCATAGCCAATCAAAAGAGTAGAAAAGTTTAATCCAGTGTTATTTTAATTTGTGCCACCCAGATTACAAGTGAGGTGAGTGACATTTTTGTAAGTTATTGGCAGTTTGCATTCTTTTTTCTGTGAATGGCCTGTTCATATACTTTGCCCACTTTTTAGTTTTATATCATTTGGTGCAATCATATTAGTTACATTAACTTTTGTCCTGCCCTGTGTTAGAAATACTTTTTTCCAAGTCTACTTTTGATCTTTAGATTCTGTCTTTGGTATCTTTTGTCAAACACTTTTTGTTGACCAATGTGTCTCTCTTTCTTCTATAACTTCTAGTTTTCTTGTTTCACCTAAGCAGTACCCTCCCCCACCCAGGTGCTATTTTCTGAAAGTTTTGTGTCCTCCCCAAGTTCATATGTTGAAATCTTAATGCTCAGTGTGATGGCATGAGGAGCTGGAGTCTTTGGGAGGTGACTAGGTCTATAAAAGAGGCTTTTGCCATGTGAAGACCAAGGAGAAGTCACAGCTGGAGGAGGGTCCTCACTGGACCCTGCTGACCCCCAATCTCAGACTTCCAGCCTCCAGAACAAGAAGAAATACATTCTGCTCTCTGTGAGCTGTGCAGTCTGTGGTATTTTGTTATCGCAGCCAGTACAGACTAAGACACCCAGGCTTCAAGGAAAGTCACATTGTCAGGTAACTAAGACCATGGCTCTATCCTCAAACTGCTTCATCTCGATTCCAACTCAGCTACTGAGAATGCTAATCTGCTCTAAACCTGTTTTCCCATTTATAAATTGGTCAAAAAAAAAAAAGACTAACACATTCATAGAGTGATTTTGATAAGAAAGTATTTAACTATATATTGTGAAATTCACTGTTCATCACTGTCCTCCATCTTGAAATGTCTATTCTGGTTCAATTTTCAATTGGTTATGTTAGTTCATCCAATACTTTCACAGACAGAGCATAAGAATAGATGGCAGCCTGAGGCTTTGCATGTCTTTTCTCTGGTTGATGAGCGAAATCTCAATGCTCTCTCAACACCCCACTGCTTTCTAGCTTCAGTGATTGCAGGCTAGTGCTGGTCTGATTCTCCTTCCCAACTAAGAAATATATTCTTTCTCTCTGGAAGCTTAGAAAAATTTCTGTGTCTATGTGCTTCCAGAATTTCACCAGGAGTTAGAGATTATACATATATACCATACATTCTGCTATATACACACAGCCCTGTGTGTATGTGTGGATTTTATTTATATATAGTGCTATACATATAAAACATACACACCTACATGTATTCACGGATGTGTTTACATGTGTGTATATATTTATATGTGTGTATAAATATTTGTGGATATATACATGTCTGCGCATATGTATGTATATACACATATATACACATACTTTTGTTTTTTCATGAAACCAGCCTGGACCTGAATTATATTTTTCAAACAAATTTTAAGTCTTTCTTTATCTTAAGGAACTTTTCTTCTTCTTTTTTAAAAATTATTAATGCTCCTTTATCTGTTCTTTCCCCCGTCCTCAGAAAATTTTAATTTGCAAATTAAATGTCTTGGAACTGCCTTCTACATCACATATTTTCACTCAGTATATTCATTTCTTTGTATTTTTGCTCTGTGTTGTGAGATAATCATTACACTTGATCTCCTAGGAATCATAGTTGGTCTTCAGAAGAGACTATTCTTTCAAATTGTGTGCTGATTTTTTTTCTAATTTGCAAAGCATTTTTTTCTTACTTCTAGAATTTGGAGATTCTAATTGCATCACTTTAAAAAATCTTCTTACCTTTTTGGTAAAGTTTGCATCTGTCAATTCTGTTACTTCTATCTCAATAGGAAAACCTTTTCAACTGGTTAATTTGGCTGTTCACACATATTTCAGTCCTCTCCATTTTCAGTACATAGTGGGTTGTACTTCCTGCCCACATGAAGTTCAGCGTGACTTGCTTCTGCCATTAAATTGAGGAACGTGTTGTGTGTAACTTCAGAGCAGAGCTTTAAGGCATAGTCATGCTTCATAACCCTCCTTTCTCTCTGTCCCAGCAACCACCACTGTTCAGAGAGAAGATTTTCTATCACCTTGAGCCTCAGAGTATGAACAATGATGCTGTGGAGGAAAGCCCTCTGATCAGCCTTCTGTGAACATAGCAGGTGGGTGAGAATTAAGCTTATTTTAAGCCACTTAATTTGGGGGTCTTTTGTTATTGCAGCAGTCTCACGTGTCCTACTGTACAGCCTACTTAGTCTTCCTCTCTGGTAAAATTGTGCTTTTCTAGTCACTATTAAGTAACTTGTGCAGATAAAGATGTTGGACTTTCTCATGTGGTGAGAGTGAGCAGAAAGGGGTATTTCTTACACTAATAGGCTAGCTATGAATGAGCTGGTTCTTCTCAGATATGAAAATGAATACTTTCTAATCTCAAGTTCTCACAGTACAAATGATATTCTCCTTTTACATACCAAGACTAGGAGACATTCAGCTTCCCTATGGAGTAAAACACTGTGTTTAAATGGAGTCAGCACTTGGGGACCCTCCAAAGAGCAGAAGCAGTCAGTGGGGAGAGGTGGGCTCCTCACAAATCTCAGAAGTCATCATCTTGAGCAAGCCCAATGTTTATGGTGAAGTAAACCACCTTCTGTTGCTGCTTGTCCCTTGACTCTTGTCCAATGACTCTGAGAAGCAAGCTCAATTCCTGTTCTCTTGGGAATCTCTGGGGAATGTGGGGTCACAGGCCCACCCTCAAGGGTTCTCCAGCCTTCTTACTCTGGTTTCTGTAATGCTCCAGAAAAGGAGGTAAGAGGAATAGGTGGACAAAATGAGTGACTGGGTAGCTGTCTTCACAGATATCCCCTGGAGATTTAAGAAGAATAGGAGAGCTGCCAGATATCCAGAGAGAAATAAACGTCCTGATTTACAAAGGGAGTGGGGATGATCAATGAGGAAAGAAAATAGACTCCAGAAACTGGTGAGCTTGATATCATGCCTTAATTAAATTCTAATGTGTATCTACTAACCCCAAACTATTACATATAGGATGGATAAACAATAAGGTCCTACTGTATAGCACAGGGAACTAGATTCAATACCCTGTGATAAACCATAATGGTAAAGAATATGAAAAAGAATGTATATATATGTATAATTGAGTCACTTTGCTGTACAGTAGAAATTAATACAACACTGTAAATCATTGATACTTCATTTTAAAAATTAAAAATTCTAAAGCATATATTATATAAATTGTGGCTGCTTCAAAAGAAGATGTGATTACCAAGAATTAATGTTTGCTTACCTAGATAAAGTTGCCAAATCTGGCTGATTCAGGGACATAAAATAACAAGCTCAGCAAAAGATTTTACTGTTTCAAGCACCCTTTTAAAGAACATGGAGAAAGGACTAGGAGTGAGATGGATTAACAGCTGGTTGAAAAAAATATTCCCAAAGAGTGTTGATTAATAACTTCAAATCAATGTGGAAGAAAATCTGTATAAGTTGCAGAAAGTTTTTATCCTTTTCAATGACATATATCAATGTCAGATACAATAGCAGAAATCTGGCTGAACAGAAGCTCATATAAATAAGGCCCAGGGACTTTCAGTAGCCACAAGGTCAAAATGATGCATGAATAATACACTTGCTGAAACAGGGTAGGAAATCTTAGGCTGTATTTTAACAATGCACAGAGTCTAGAAGGTGGGCAAGGTGAGAAGAGGTCAGAGTAATTTACTTGGTACTGGCAGGCCTGTATCATGCCTTTGTGATGATGAGAAAATGGAGGTTCCTCCTCTGTGAAGACACTAACCCAGGCAGGGGGTTTAGTGGGGGGAGCGCAGGCTGGAACTTGGCCTCCCTACACCACCTTTGCCAGGCACCACTGCACAGTGTGCAGCCTGCACAAATGGACAGCAGCCTTGGTAATAAACTGCTGTCAACTGCACTGCTCAGACCTCACCTGGCAGATCTTGCTCTGAACTGGGTATTCCTTCTTTTAATTGAAGTATAGTTGATCTACAATGTTGTGTTAGTTTCAGGTGTACAGCACAGTGATTCAGATATATAAATCTAAATAAATATATATATATATATATATGTATGTGTGTGTATGTG